>NW_020954667.1:0-30189 GCF_900497805.2 Vombatus ursinus | reverse complement strand
GGAAATTAACGCTCAATAATTTAAAAAAAAAACTTTAAAAAAAAAAAGGCAGTGTGGCATAGTGTTGGCCTCAAAGATAAAAATCCTGAATTCAAGTCCTACTTGTGACAGAGACTAGCTACATGAATTTGGGCAAATAACCCATCTCTCAGGAAACTCAGAAAACTCTAAAACTGTCATTTGTAAAGAAGGTGCTGATCCACATGGATACAGGAAGCACCTCAGCAGGAACCGCCTACATTGATGAAAACATAGGTCCAGTCAAAACAGATAAACAAAATTCTAGCATTTTTTAAATTTTGAAAAGTGTTTCAACATTGGCTCTTCCTTCATAGTGAATGGTGGTTTTGAAGGCTTGAGTATGTTTGCTGAATTGAACTGATGTCTTAAAACCCAGCCAATGACTCAACCTCTTGAAGGCACAGGATTTCGGGAACTTTTGGGAGTCCTTAGTCCTTGTTATTATTTTTAGTAAATGGGTTGTCTGCTCCAAGGAAATGCTAGAAGGATCACTGAAACGGGAAAAATTAGGATGGCAAACCTTTTCTAATTTAGATAAGAGCTGCAACAGTGTTGGACCAAGGTGTTAAATTTGAGTTAAATAACATTTCAATAACAGTGAGATTTTCAGTGCTGAGAGATGCTTTGGGACAGTATATACTCTTGTCAATTCTAAGGGCCTCCTCTCTGTAGGTAAACCTCCACCCCCACCCCCCAAAAAAAGGGATGACAAAGCATGAGGATAAAGATAAAAGTCACTGGGTACTTTAAAAATTGCTGACACACTCCCTTCTTATGGCAGGGTGAATCATTTAGTTTTACGTTAGTAGACATTCATTGAGCAGACAATGGTTAAGAAAAGTAAGGAACAGTATCTTGAGGGCAACTTAGGTGTTGGGAAAAAGATATCCTTATACTGGAGAAAACATTGGCCATATGATAAGGCAGAAACTACCGCTATGACTTCGTCCAAATTGCTTCATCTCGGAGTTAGATAGCAGAGTCCATACTCTACTTTTCTCTCCAGGAACTACCTAGGCTATAATAATGAACCATAAGAGTCACAAAAATTTCCCTGTGTTGAATGATGTGATAAAACAAAAAGAATGCTGGATAAAAAGTCAAAAAACCACAAGTTTTTGTCCTCATCTGCTGGTACCTATGCAAGTTTCCATAAAAAAAGGTATAAAAAAGCTGCCAAAAAAAAAAAAAGGGAGGAGGGGGAATTATGCTACACGGCCTCTAAATCTTATAAACAGTCTCTTCTAATTCTAGGATCTTAAGAGCAGAAGCTTGGCTATGCCTATGTTGTAAAAGTTTTCCCTTTAATCTGGCCAAAAATCAGAGACAAAATATTATTAGAACTCAGATGTCATATTTCTGAATCTAATGCAATCCAGAAAGAAACCTTCCTAGAGCTACCTAAGTTCCAAAACATAACTTATATAAAATATCAAAATGGAAATTAAAAAGATAATTACCTCGCCTTCAGCTCCCACCCCAGACAGCATCTTTGTAACGTTGAAGGCAACACGCTTCTTCTGTGTGCTGTATACCCGCAACACCCTAAACAAGAGACAGGTATTAGCTTTGCTTGTTCTTGCAAATGAACCATGTCTTACTGCATTAAAAATAATTTAAAAGCATTAAGATGAAAGAGTTAGAGTCTAGCTTTCCCTGACAAAGATCTTGAAAAAGATCTTACAAATGTACCAGACTGAATTCTGATCAGGAAAGTCAAAAAGAAGTCACAGCGAATCATTTTTCCAGCCCAGGGAGGCTTAGGGAAATGAACAGAGAGGTCTGTGAACTCTAGGTAGAGGGTCTGGCCAGAAGGATGTGGCTGTGGCAGCAGTCCCATTCAAACACCCAGAGAAGGAAGAGACAGGGCCCCAGAGAGAGATCCTGGGGGATCCCTGAGCAAGCACTGGGTGCAGGAATGGTGCCATCTGGCAGCTCTGTCACCACCACCCAGTGCTGGGTCACAGATCCAGGCAAAAAGAGAGTAGTTATGAGAGTCAGTGATAGCTGTGTGGCTCTGGTCCCAGGAGCAGCGCACAGCATCTCAGAACAAAGGGGAGCTGGCAGCTCAGTCACTCTGAATCTGTAGAGCCCAACTCCAAACCAGAAACAAACCAAAAGACCCAAACCTGAGTAAGGAACTTGAAGAACTCAAACCCGGAGGATGGTAAACAAACTTCCCTCGGACCAAACCATTTGGGGAGCACTGAAAGTTTGCAGACTCCCAGTCTGAATGATAAGAGCAGTAGAAAGACAGGACAAAAAGGTCAAGCTTAACCTTACCCTCCCCACCATAAAGTGTAAAAAACTAACACTAACATAAAGTCCAAAGTCAAGAAGTAGAAAAATGAACAACATCCATAGAGAGCCATTAGGGTGACAAAGTTGCTCAAAACAAACAAAGAAGGATAGAATAACTTGAAAACATCTACACGTAAAGCCCTGAAGAAAATGCAGCGTGAACAAAAGTCCAACAAGAATTACCAGAAGAGTTAAAACAAAATTTGAAGCAACTAAAAAATGATTTTTAAAAACCAACTGAAAGAAGTAGGAGAAAGAATGGGGAAAAGGTAAGAGCTAGGGGAAAAGATATAAAGAAAAAATTAAGTTTGAAAAAGGAGACAAAAATCTTACTGAAGAAACTAACTCTTTGAAAAGAGTTAAAACAAGATTTGAAGCAGCTAAAAAAATGATCTTTAAAAACCAACTGAAAGAAGTAGGAGAAAGAATGGGAAAAAGGTAAGAGCTAGGTGAAAAGATATAAAGAGAAAATTAACAGTTTAGAAAAAGAGGCAAAAATCTTACTGAAGAAAATAACTCTGAAAATTCGAACTGGCCAAAGGAAGTTAATAATCCCATGAAACCTCAAGAAATAATAAAAGTCAAAAGACTGAAAAAATAGCAGAAAATATGAAATTACCTCATAGGAAAAGCAACTTATCTGTTGCTGTTCATAGCAGTTAAATTTTGCTAAACGTTTCAACGTGCTAAAGAACTGTGGGCTGTGTACTCTCTTTGAAAACACCTCCTCGTCGTCTCTCTACCATCCAGACTCAGTCATGTGGTTTTCTTCCTCAGTAATCACTGTATCTTGCACTTTTCATAAGAGAAGGAAATCTGTGAAGCAGCTGCTGCAGCTACAACTGTGGTTAGTGTGTGAGATACTAATCTCTTTTGCATAGAAATAGCAACTTTTTTATGGGCGCAGTGGTACTTTTTTTTGTGTTAAATAAATAAGATCAGAATTATTAAAAATGAAAGTTTGGGGTGGGGCCTAGATTCAGTCACTGTTTTCTACCTTTGCATTTTTCACACCCTGCACCCCTAACCCCAACAAATGTCGAGGAACGACTGTAGACAGTGTTCTTCTACTCTCTTCTAAACCCTTTGCAATCTTGGCTTCCGACCTCATCATTCAATTCGAAACTGCTCTCTCCAAAGCTGCCAATGATCTTTTTAATCAATCCTCATCCTCTTTGACCTCTCTGAAACATCTGACACTGTTGATAAGCTATTCAATAAATTCCACTGTCTCCCTATTATCTCCAGGATCAAACATCTGTTTGGCTTTTAAAGTTTTTCATAATCTGGGCCCCTCCTATACTCTTCATCTACCTTACTCCCCTCCATGTATTCTATGATCAAGTGACACGGGCCTCCCTGCTGTTCCTCACAGAAGACACTTCCTCCGAGCTCTGGGCATTTTTACTATCTGTCCCCCATAAATGGAACATTATCTTTCCTCATCTCTACCTCCTAGCTTCCTTCACATCTCAGCTAAAGTCCAGCCTTCTAGAAAAAGCCTCTCCTAATCCTCTTCAATCTTAGTGCCTTCCCTCTGAGATTATCTCTAACTTATCCTGCACTGATCTTGTTTGTACACAGCTGTTGCATACCGTTAAAAGTAGATCGAGTTCCTTGAGAGCAGGAACTGGTTTCTTTTTTGCCTTTCTTTATATCTCTCATGCTTAGCACAGTGCCAGGGACACAGCAGGCACTTAATAAATGCTTATCTCATTAACTTGACCTTCTCCTCCTGGATCCTTTTTCCTCTCTAGATTTTTGAGACACTGTTCCCCTGTAGTCCTATTCCAACTTGACTGCTCCTTCTCAGCTAGATATTCAACCACATCATGCCCCCTAAATATGGATGTTCCCTAGAGCTCTGTCCTGGACCTTTATCACTTTTTCCTATATTCTCTCTTTTCATGATCTCATCAGCTCCCACGGGTTCACTTACTTTTAGACAAAGATTTACACATCTATATATACAATTCTAGTCTTTCTCCTAAGCTCCAGTCTTACATCATCAACTGAGCATTAGACATTTCAAATCTGATGCCCCATAAGCATCTCAAACTAACATGTTCAAAACAGAACTCCTCCAACACCCTCCTCTCTTCCAAATTTCCCTGTTACTGTCAAGGACATCATCATTCCTCAAGCTCATAAACATAATGTCATCTTCATCTCCTTGTTTTCAGTTATTCCACATATCCAAATAGTTACCAAAACTTCTCTTTTCTACCTTAACAATAAATTCAGCACATATCCTCTTCCTTCTCTCTACTTACAAACTCACGACCTTGGTATTGGCCCTCAATACTTCTTGCCTAGAATACTACACTAGCCATCTAAATAAGTGACTTGCCCAGGGTCACACAGCTAGTAAGTGAGGCCAGATTTGAACCCAGAAAGATGAGTCTTCCTTACCTCAGGTCCAGCACACTCTCCATTGTACCACTGTCTACCATCATCTTCCTGATGTCATGGCCCTCTTTGAGAACGAAGGACAAAAAACCACAAACCTTCTAAATAGTCTCTTTTCAAGTCTCTCCCTCCTCTAATCAATCCTCCAAACAGTTCCCAAATTTATTTTCCCAAAGATGAAGTCTAACCATGTAACTCCCTTCCCCAATCAATAAATTTTAATGGCTCCCTATTACCTCCAGGATCAAATATAAAGAATGTCCTTTGTTTGCCACTCAGTGTTCTTCACTACCTGACTCCCTCCCACCTTTCCAATTTTCTTTCACTTTACTCCCTCCTCCATCTACAATACAGTCATACTAGCCTACCTGTGACTCCTCATAACTGACATTCCATCAATTCTTTTTGTCTTTTTTTCTGGCTTTCCCCATGCCTAGTATGTTCTGCCTCCTTACCTCCACCTCTTACAATACCTGGCTTCCTTTAAGACTTAGTTCCAATGCCGCCTTCTATTGCAGGCTTTTCCTCATCTGCTAATGCCTTCCACCCTATAGTTACTTTCAAGCTATTGTTTATAGGTTTATTAATTTACACACTAATCCCCCA
This sequence comes from Vombatus ursinus, assembly GCF_900497805.2. Lineage (NCBI taxonomy): Eukaryota > Metazoa > Chordata > Mammalia > Diprotodontia > Vombatidae > Vombatus > Vombatus ursinus. The sequence goes on along the minus strand of NW_020954667.1, from coordinate 24,852 downwards.
ACTACAATGTAAACTCCTTGAGAATACTGACCTTTTTTTGCCTTTCTTTGTATACTCCGTGCTTTATACAATTCCTGGCACATAGAAATACTTAATAACTGCTTGTTAATTGGTTGATTGACCAGTTCAGTATAACAGTCACCTGCCACTAGCCAGAATTTAGGGTGATGATCAAGGCTGCCAAAATGGAAAGGAAAGCAAGGGAACAAAGGCATAAGGGCATGGAGGAAAAAGAGCTCAGGAGGGGCAAGGAGCATGGAAGTGATCCGACCTTCATCAGCCAGTAGCCTGGGTGAACCTGCTTAGTGACACACTTGCCACCCTCATGAAACAAACAGAGCTCCTACCACATCTCACCCCTTGGTGGCAAGGTGTAAAAAATTTCTAAGTGATCATCTACTATTAAAACAATCTTGAAAAAACTCTAGCAACTGAAGGAATTTAATACAAATAATAATATAAAGCAACTCCTTAAATCATAGTTCATAAGTCTTCTGAGTTAAAAACAATTATGATAAGCAGGAGCAGTATCATTAGCATCAGATCCACCAAATAAATGACACCTCTGACATTATTATTGGTCACCACCACAAGTCTGGATCACCTGTATCAAGATAGCTAAGAGCATGGGTCTTCCCGCATGCAACCTGTCACAGGGCCTGAGTTGGTACTAGGACTGGCCCAGTACCTAGTCAGTATGCTCTGGCCTATGAGACAAAACCTCTTCCTCTCTAGAAGACCCATCAGGGATGGTATCAAATTTTGGGTACTTTAGAAGTCTACTGAGAAGTCCTTCTTCTATGGGGATTGTATTCAGACTAAAGCTTCAACTTCAAACAGGACTAAAAATTATCAACAAGTCAGCTATAGGATTCTCTTTTTCCCCATGTGAATTCCAATTTGTCATAAACACACACCCACATGCGCACACACACACACACACACACACACACACACACACACACAGAGGTTTTCTTTTCCCCCAGGATAGTTTGGATAGCCTCTTCCCAGAAAAAGTTTACCACAGTAAAGGGTGAAATTATTGGGAAGTCTGTTGCTTTTTAACATTATTGGGTAGTTAAAACTTGAATGTGTATATTTACAAATATATATATATATGTATATATATATGCATATATACACACACGAATACACAAAAAGTTTTTACTTTGGTATATGTAATCTATCAACTTAATATATATTATATGTAATATATAAGTGTTTATATATATGTACATACATACATACATACATATTAGGCAGAACCATCAGTAAGCCAAGCAATATAATATTTATTCCTCAAGAACTGGGTCCACTTTAGGTCTTCCAAGGCTATAACCTATTTTTTTTTTTCAAAAGAAAAAACAGGCAGCTCAGTAAATGAGGACCATCCAGAGGACCATCTGAAGCAGTGGAAGAATATTGGGGAAGGAGAATAAACCCATAAATCCAATCACCAAACCCAAATTTAAAAAAAAAAATCTCCCTCTCTCCTTTGCTTACCTCCCCTGAGGAATATCTAAAGAGGGAATTCATCTTTATGAGGTTGAGCATAAAGAACTCCACAGTTTACCCATCTGAAAATGGACAAGGGGCAATCCCCATCTGAAGTTTATATTCAATCAGTTTTGCAAAAGCACATCATAAGTTCCCTCTCCCAATAAATGGAACTCTTTACAATTTGACAGATAATACAAATTGCCCCCATTAGAATATATCATCATTAGCTATTGTTCTAAGAATTCATTGCTGGTAGATATAGCATTGGACCTAGATTCAGGTAGGCCTGAGTTCAAATCTAGCCTCAGAAACCCACTAGCTATGTAAACCTGGGCAGGTCACTTAACCTCTGTTTGCCTCAGTTTCCTCAACTGTAAAATGGTGGTAACACCACAAGGTTACTGTGAAGACCAAATGAGATAATATTTATAAAGCACTTAGCACAGTGCAGATAGTAGTCATTTAAGAAATGCTTGTTGGCGGGGGGGGGCAAGATGGCAGAATAAAAGCAGTGACTTGCTTGAGTTCTCCCCCAAATCCCTCCAAATACCTATAAAAAATGGCTCTAAACAAATTCTAAAGCAACAGAACCCACAAAAAGACAAAGTGAAACAAATTTCCAGCCCAAGACAACCTAGATGGTTGATCGGAAAGGTATATCACACTGGGCTGGGAGAAGAATGCAGTTTGGCATGGGTGCGCAGGCAAGGCAGAACTCAGTGAATATGGAGCAGGCCTCAGAGGACTGAATCGCAGGCAGCTCTGGAGGTTTCCAGACTTCTCAACCCAGGAATACTGAAAACAACTTAGAAGGTCAATGGGAAAAGTCTGTTTCTGTGGTGGTGAGAGAGAATCGCAGGGTCCCAGCCCCATTCCCCGAACTTGGCCCTGGAGTGGCGCCTGCCTCCTGAGCTTCCAATCCACAGACTGAGGGGAAATTGAGTGGCTGATCAGAGGGGGATTGCAGGGATCTCTCTGCTGGGTGCAGGATTCTTTTGCTTTGCCCATGCTTGGATCTGGGTCACAGTTCTGGGTGGTGGTCCTGGGGCAAGGAGGAGCGCTGGCACGGTGGAGCTTGTAGTGGCAGTGGAGAGGAAATCCTCCTCACAGTTCCAAGACAGAAAAGAGTGCTTGTGGTCACTCATAGACCAGAGTACAGGCCAGGAAAGAAGTAAACACTTTGCCCTTGATAATAGCACCTTGGAAGAACTGAAAATTTACAAGTCCCTAGAAGTATCTCTGAAAGCAGCTGCACAAAACCCCTGAAGCTTGGGACAGTACATTCTCCACACTAGAAGCAGACCCCTATCTTAACAAAGAGTTTATAACTCAAGTAATTGGCTGGGATCATGAGCAAGCAGCGCAAAAAGAGTCAGACTATACTATCTTATTTTGGTGACAAAGAAGATCAAAACATACAACCAGAAGAAGACAAGAAAGCCAAAGCTCCTACATCCAAAGCCTCCAAGAAAAATATGAATTGGTTCCAGGCCATGGAAGAGTTCAAAAAGGATTTTGAGAAGCCAGTAAGAGAAGTAGAGGAAAAACTGGAGTGATGCAAGAAAATCATGAAAAGCAAATCAACGGCTTGCTAAAGGAGACCCAAAAAATTACTGAAGAAAATAACACCTTAAAAAACAGCCTAACCCAAATGGCAAAAGAGGTCCAAAAAGCCAATGAGGAGAAGAATGCCCTAAAAAGGAAAACTGGCCAAATGGAAAAGGAAGTCCAAAAGTTTACTGAAGAAAACACTTCCTTAAAAATTAGAATGGAGCAATTGGAAGCTAGTGACTTTATGAGAAATCAAGACACTGTAAAACTAATCCAAAAGAATGAAAAAAATAGAAGAGAATGTGAAATATCTCATTGGAAAGACAACTGACCTGGAAAATAGGGCCAGGAGAAAGAATTTAAAAATTATTGGACTATCTGAAAGCCATGATTAAAAAAAAAAAAGCCTAGACATCATCTTTCAAGAAATTACCAAGGAAAACTGCCCTGATATTTTAGAACGAGAGGGCAAAATAGAAATTGAAAGAATCCACCCACCACCTCCTGAAAGTGATCCCCAAAGGAAAACTCCTAGGAATATTGTATCCAAATTCCAGAATTCCCAGGTCAAGGAGAAAATATTGCAAGCAACAAGAAAGAAACAATTCAAGTATTGTGGAAACACAAGATTTAGCAGCTTCTATATTAAGGGACTGGAGGGCATGGAATATAATATTCTAGAGGGCAAAGGAGATAGGATTACAACCAAGAATCACCTACCCAGCAAAACTGAGTATAATCCTTTAGGGAAAAAATGGTCATTCAGTGAAATAGGGGACTTTCAAGCATTCTTGATGAAAAGGCCAGAGCTGAATAGAAAATTTGACTTTCAAATACAAGACTCAAGTGAAACATGAAGAGGTAAACAGGAAAGAGAAATCATGAGAAACTTATTAAGGTTGAACTGTTTACATTCTTGCATGGAAAGATGATATTTGTAACTCATGAGTCCTTTGTCAGTATTAGGATAGTGGGAGGGAAAAAAATTATATGTATGTATATAGATAGATTAGATAGATAGATGGATGGATAGACGGAGGGTACAGGGTGAGTTAAAGATGAAGGGGTGATATCTGGAAAATAAAATTAAGGGGTGAGAGAGGATTATACTGGGAAAAGGAGAAAGGGAGAGATAGAATGGGGTAAATTATCTCACAGACAAGAAAAGGCTTTTACAGTGGAGGGGAAATGGGGAAAGGTGAGAGGGAATGAGTGAATCTTATTCTCACAGGATTTGGCTTAAGGAGGGAATAACATACACAATTAGGTATGGAAATCTATCTTACCCTTCAGGAAAATAAGGGGGAAAGAGGACAAGAGAGCAGGGGGATGATAGAGGGGAGGGCAGATTGGGGAAGGGGATAATCAGAAGCAAAACTTCTGAGGAAGGACAGAGTCAAAAAAGAGAATAGAATAAATGGAGGGTAGGATAGGATGAAGGGAAATATGCTTAGTTTTTCACAACATGACTACTATGGAAGTGTTTTGCATAACTACACATCTATATCCTGTACCGAGTTGCTTGCCTTTTCAATGAGGGTGGGTGGGGAGGGAGGAAGGGAGAAAACTTGTAACCCAAAGTTTTAAAAACACATGTTAAAAAAAAAAAACTAAAAAAAAAAATGCTTGTCTCTTTCCTTTCCACACACCCAAGTTCCTAAGTATTAAAATCCTCCCACCCTCTGACTCCATCAGTAGATAAAGTCACTTCCAAAGAACTAGTGGTGGTGGGCAGTAGGGACAAGGGGAGGAAGAGGGCTGAGGAGCAGAGAGAAGAAAAGAGGAATAGCAAAAGGGCAAGCCCAACATGCTCCAGTTCACCCTCATAATCACCTCTGATACGGTTTTCCCTGATTACAGCTTTTATAGGCAGGGCTTAACATATTCTCTAGAGAAACGTGTAGGTCCGAGATCATATCTTCCACTCTTAGCCTATTAGTCCCCACCTCCATAATCACTGCCTCTTTCATCTGTGTGAAAAATTTTCTTCTGATTTCAAGGCATTGGGAGTCAGGGAGAAGGGAGGGGAAGAAGTGGGTCTTCCTATCTTGCCCAAATTGGAAGTGTAGTGGTTTTTAAGGGCCCAATCCCAATAACGATTAGCATGGAAGTTTTAACCTGCTACATTTTTCTGACAGGGACTGAGTCATTCCCTTTTAGGCAACCCTGGTGGTTCACCATGTTTATTCCAGACTTAGGATGTTTATCAGAGCTGTTCTAGCCCTACTGCAGCTCAGAACTCTGGAACTCAAGGTATTCCATCAGTCTCTGCCTCCACCAGCTGCAGGGATTACAGGCATGAGGGGAATGACATGGTCAGACCTGTGCTTTAGGAAAATCATTTTAGTGGCTGAATAGAAGACTGATTAGAGTGGGGAGAGATTTGAGGCAGGCAAACCCAACAGCAGGGTATTGCAATAATCCAGGCATGAGGTGATAAAGGTCCATGTCAGAGTGGTATTAGTGTTAGAGGATGCTATTCCAGAGATACTATAAAGGTGATCTCAATAAGCCTTGGCAACAGATTAGATATGGGTGGTGAGAGATAGTGAGAAGTTCAGTATGACATCTAGGTTGTGATTTTGAAGGATGGGAGGATGGTGTTTCTCTTGCAGTAATAGAAGGGTAGGAGGGGAAAAAGGATTTGAGGGAAAGCTAATTATTAAATTTTCAGTGTGAGCATTTAAACCTCAAAAATCAGCAAATGCTATAAAATCAGGGATCGGTTTATTGTTTTGTTGATTGTCTAGACTTAAGAAAATGATGGAGAATACGTTAATGAATGCAGATTAAACTTAAAAGTGTGTCATACATACATCACCACCCCCACCACCCCCAGTCAGTTGTTAAACATTTACCAGCACACCCAAAGGTACAGCAAAGGTAGTGAAGATATTGGTACTTTGCAAACTAATATCTAGACATTAAATTTGTGCCAAAGTCCCAGTAGAGTATTTCACTGAATCAGACAAAAACATAACAAAATTTATATGAAGAATTATTTGACAAGTAAGAATATAAAGAATTATGAAGGAAAAAAAACAGTTAAGAATTTGTCCTACCAGTTGTACCATGAAAATAACAGTAAAAACTGTCTGGTGCTGGAGAAAGGATATATAGATTAACAGAACAGAATAGAAACCATAAAAATAGAACCAAATACATATCAGAAGTGCTGGTATGTGGCTCAATGGATAGAGCACTGGCCTTGGAAGTCATCTTCCTAAGTTCAAATCAGGCCTCAGACACTTACTGGCTGTGTGATACTGGGCAAGTCACTTAACCCTGTTTGCCTTAATTCCCTCCCCTGTAAAATGAGGAAATGGCAAGTATTTGCAATATCTTTGCCAAGAAAATCCTAAATGGGATCACGAAGTGTCAGACATGACAGAAAAACAACTGAACAACAACAATATATCAGAGGTAGATATTTGATAAAAATCACTCTTTTTAAATCATGGGGGAGTAAAGAAAATAAAAAAGGGGGGTGAACAGAAACACATTATTTGTGGAACTTTGAATTGGCCTAATCATACCAAGTATCAATTTGGAATTAAGCAAGAAATTAATTAAACTGTTTATATCCCTTGACTCAGCAATCCCAGTACTAGTTATACATACTAAGGAGATCAAAGAGAAAAATAAATACCAAATATATATATATACCAAAACATTCATAGCAACACTCTGTGGCAGCAAAGAAATGGACAGAAAATGGGTGCCTATCAATTGAGGAATGATTGAAAAAAGGTGGTATATTTATATATCATAATATTACAGTGCAACAAGAGAAGACAAATATGAAAAATTCAGAAAAATGTGAGAAGATACATATGAGAGCTAGTGGCCCATAGTGGATAGAGCACTGGACTTGGAGTCAGAAGACCTTTGTTCAAATTCCACCTTAAACTCTAAATTTGATGTATTATCCTGGGTGTCACTTAATCTCCTTGGAACTCCATTTTTGCATTTAAAAAATAAGAGGGGTGGATTTAATATCCATTAAGGTCACTAAAAATGGCAAAATTAGCAAAAAGTGATAAAATTCAATGTCTGCAGAACTGAAAAAAAAAACAGGCATTATATAGAGGAGATGGTCAGCTGGTATTAACATTTTGGAGAATAACAAGGCAACATACAATATATCACATATCTTTCGATTCAATGATTCCTTTATTGAACTTTATCTTTAAAATACAATATATTAGGGAAATATGGACCTAGTTTTATAAAAATATTCAAAGCTGATTTAGTTGGAATACTTTAAAATATGAAGGGTGTTTTTACATAAAAAAAAGTAAAAAATTGGAATTAGCCAACACATCTAAAAACTGGAAGATGGTTAAATAAGCTCTGGTATATTAATGTTACATAATATTAGTGGCATATTGTTAATGTTATATTAATGTTACTGTTATATAACATAAGAAACAGAAATGTAAAACATAGAAGTAAATATGGAAGAACTTGTATGAGGTGCTAAAAAAGAAGAAATATAGGACTAGAATAATATATTCACTGACAACTATATTAAACAAACAAAAACATAGAAGTAGCAGTAGTAGTAGTCATCTTTTATCTAGCACTTACAATATGCCCAGCATTGTATTAAACATTTTACAACTATAATCTCATTTGATCATTACAAGGACTTTAGGTTGACTTGAAAGGGGCCAAACAGAAAAAATATTATTTGTTTGTTGTTCATTACCCTGTGTGATTGTTCTTTGTTATATGCTAAAAGTTTTATGTAAGATTTCTATCCTTATTTTGCATGTTTGTCATTAATTATAAGTATTACGTTTCTAATCAATGAAGAATCCACAAATATCACTGATATCCAAAAAATGTCAAAAGATCTACAGGAAGATTCCCAAAGTCTGGAGGCTACACTTCCAGATTATTTATAGGAGGATATGAATAGGGGGAGAAGGCATAAGTGGATTCCGATCTTTATCAGTGGAAGGAGTATACAAAGCAATGAAATCATAAGTCGACTAAATACTAAAAAAAAAAAAAGTAAAATGTTTAGAATTGCTCCAAGAGACTCTATTTTATAACGCTATATTTTAAAATGCCCCTTACCATAATGTTCAAAAGTATTTAAAGAAAGTTAGGAAGCTACACCTGCTTAAATCATTCAACAAATATTTACTGAGCACCTACTATGTACAACGTCCTCTAGTAGATATTTTAGAATGAATTTTTGTTCTACCAGAGGAAAATGTTGACATCTGATTATTCAGAAAAATCTAAAATAAGAGAAAGAAGTATGGTAAAAGCATTAAAGCTATAAAAGATTAGTAATGATTAAAATAGTGATATTAAAACCCAATTATATGGCATACAACCTTCACTAAAAAATAACCAACATTAAATGTCACTACAAACAATTTCAATAAAGTGCAGAAGAAGATGGCTGCTAAAGCCCCAACTCACCTGTCACAGCTCAGAGTAGCAATATATTGACCCAAGGGATCCCAGGTAACTCCTTGTACATAACTCTTGTGCTCATTAAATATGGAAACTTTCTGTCCTAGAAAAGCACACAAAATAATATATAACCTCTACTCAAGTTCAAATGACATAAACTACTGAGTAATTTTCACTTTGCAGTGTTCATTTGGAAACTAACCATGTTCTTCTGGCGGTAATATTTGTTACATTGTTACTGAACTGTCATTTATGTCTTGTATTACTTAATTTCTTGTGTTTATATTTTTTTCTCCAATTAGAACGAAAGACTTCTGAGGGTAGAGATCATGCCTTGCTTATTATTATTATTATTATTTTTTGCTTTTTGGTGAGGCAACAGGGTTAAGTGATTTGCCTATGGTCACACAGCTAATTAAGTGTCCTGACTCCAAGGCTAGAGCTCTATCCACTGTGCCACCTACCCCCCTAAATATCTTTAGATGAAATTATATTTATACATAGAATTCAGTTGCCATATAAACTCACATATTATTGATTACTATTCTTTTGCCATTGTTACATCAGGAAAGTGTGTGTGTGTGTGTGTGTGTGTGTGTGTGCACGTGGGCACGTGTAAGTAAAAACACCCGATATATCTCAAATTTGTAATTTTGGTTCATTTACATGTAACAAATGTGTGGAATACCTAGCATAGATTTTTTTCTCCATGTCCCTCTTTTGCATACACACACACATACACACAAGGTAGTATCTGGAACTGGGCATGGGCAGTCTCTTTCTCTGGGCTGGTTCACCCATCCCAACTTGTCTTCATACTAGCAAGTCTGGGTTCCCAGAGAAAGACTACTCCCATGTGCCTATGCCTCAAACTCAGGGTCTTACGGATACCTCTGGTGTGGGGGGATATACTCTCTCTACTTGTCACTGTAGGTCTTGAATCTCCATCAGTATTTTTCCCATTTACATAAAACAAATCATAATAATGACATCATTAAATCCTAAACATAAAACATTTACTTAATAATTGAGATAAATCAATAATATTCAATACACCATGAATATTTTATAAAGCAACGCGGAAATAATAACTACATCACAGTTAACTCATAAACTTGGGCCACATTCTCCTAACAATGGGTGTAGTATCTATGGGGGACAGTGGGCACATATTTATAAAAACTATTCAAGAGACATATTGATGAGGCCATTACAGGTTCCTGGGACAGCAGAGAATTCTGCTTCAGGCCTTGACGTCCTTGGTCCCTTTATGAATAATCTGCATCACAAGAAGCTGTTTCTCTGCTGATTGCACCCCTTCTGGTCCTCGCTGCTACTGCTGAGTAAATCTGTTCTCCTCTTGAACTGATGAAGTAGTGACAAGGTCTTTTAGCTGGAAGTTACACTATCATGACAATAAACAGTTCCTTTAAGCTAGTGAACTGCCAATATCTTCATTTGTGCTTTCTGAGTAATGCAGACAAGCCCTCCCAGCTCTTCACTCAACGAGATGCGGGTTTGTGCAATGAGCTTCAGCCTATTTTTATAGCAAAGAAACTGTAATACCTGACTTCCTCCCTTATTTTTCTTCCAGCCAGAGAGAAGCAGCAGAAATCAACCAGAAGCTTCTGAGAAATTTCACCTTTCAATATGTAGAAAGGGTAATGGCTGAAATTGCAGCAGAGTTCAGCTCTCTTCCAATTCGAAGGCTCCTAGCCTTCAGCCAGTCCCCAAAATGAAACTGAGTTTCAAGTTAAGAGCTCCCAAGTACAACTGCTGGAGCCTGTTTGTCTGCTACTGTCCTGCTACTTGTCTTCTCACTCAGCTTCTTCTACCTACGTGTCTGTCCGTTCGGCTGCTGGGCTTTTCAACACTTAGTGGCTCAAGTCTGAGCTCAGTAACGCATCTTTCCTTTAAAAGGAAAAACTATTAGTTATGAAGCCAAGAATCCTTATTTAATTATCTCATAGTCTCCAAACAGTTGCTTGATTTACCACTTTGTGACTTTAAACTTTCAATCTCTAAGAAAAGTTATGTGCAAATGAATGAGTTACAATGCCCTGTAGCCTCAGTCAGTTCTCTGTCCTCAAACAGATCCTTTTCTCTGTTTGGTCCTCCTAGCAGTCCTTTTAATGGAAAAACCGTTTCTTCCCACTAGAATTTTATCAGTTTTCCATAAACAAATGTTCCTTTTCTGCCTCTTTTGCTATTACTCTCCATATACCAACCCTTCATATCTTTCCAAGTTAATTTAATTCTTTTTCTTTATTAAAAAAACTCCTTTTGTGTCTCAAAAGTTCATTTTCTTCCTCTTTCAGTGATCAAAAGTCTCACATATGAAAGAGGTAATGTCCTAAAAGCAATTTTTTGAATAAATGAAGTATTTCTCTGTCAATTTCCTAGTAGGATTTAGACAGAAAGAATCCTGTCATCTAAGTATTATCAGCAAAGACATACATTGTTAATTGTATTATACTTACAGCTGGCTTTAAAATGAAAATAATTATTTGGTATTCTTCTGGACCTGTCATTTCATTGGAATATGTAGCTCACAGAAGGGAATTTCCTCTACCAATGCAGATCAAAAGATACAAAGTACAGTAGTTACAAGGTGGCTTAGAACAGAAACCTTAGAGTGGAAACCACTAGGAGTTAGGGGACAAGGAAAAGCCTTCTGGAGAAGGTTAAAGGTGCAGGTGAGGGAAGAAAATTCCAGAAAGTAAAGGGGGAAAGGCAGAGATAGGAAATGCCATATCATGTGTCCAGAACAGGAAACTGGCCAGTACAGTTGGATTTCTGAGTGTGTTTAGGAGAGGAGAAAGGGGATATTGGAAAGAAAATAAGGAGAGAGACTGGGAAGAACTTTTAATAACAATCAAAGATTTTTTTTGATCCTAGAGGTTCCTGAGGTTTACTGAGGAGGGGAACAACATGGCCAGATCTGCCTTTCAGGAAGATTACTTTAGCAGCTGTGTGGAGGATGAGTGGAGTGGAGAAAGATGAAGCAGGAAGACAAATAGGAGACTATTACAATACTCTAGTCCTGAAGTAACAAAAGCCTGAGCCACCTGTGGTGAGTGAAGAAAAAGGGATGTATACAAATATATTGTGGAGACAGAAGCAGCAAGAACTAACTGGTGAGTGAGAGTGAGGAGTTGAGGAAGACAAAGTAGGTGCAAACCACAGTGACAGGGTGGATGGCTGTGCCCTTGACAGTAAGAATTCAGAAGATATATGGGTCTGAAGGAGAAGAGGGAAAAGAAAATGTTGAGTGTGAGAAACCTACAGCTCAGGCTGTCTGAAATGCCCACTAGCCAGTTAGTGATGTGGGATCAGAGCCTGGCACAGACCAAGGTTAGATGCATAGATCTGGGAATTGCCATCACATAGATGATGATCGAATCCATGGGAGTTGCTGAGAATACCAACTGAAAAAATAAAAGAGAAGAGAGTACAGGACAGTGAGCATGACGTGGGTAAAGATCCAGCAAAGGAGACTGAGAAGGGGCAGTTAGATGGATAGGAGAACAAAAGTGTCAAGAAAACCCAAAGAGGAGAAAATTTCCAGGGGAAAAAAGTAGTCATAATGCCAAAAGTTGCAGAGAGATCAAGATGGAGGAGACTGAGAAAAGGACATTAGATTTGACATTTAAGAGATCATGTGCATCTATGAAGAGAGCATTTTCAATTAGAAGAAATAGGAAGTTAGGGTATTTGAAGGAACATTAAAATGTATGCTGAAGTATCCTAATATAAAAGGAGTTAAGGCAAAGGAGACTGTGAATGAGGCAATGAACTAATTCAGAAAGGAAGATGTCATGGAGGTCACTAGATAATAGCCACCAATATCTGGATTGGGCAATAAATTTGTATACAGTGAGTCTCAAAAGAGGAAAAGTAGCTGAATACAGATGGTGGAGCGAAAGTCTGAAGGTGGTAAGAAGCTTTCCAAGGCTTCCTCTTCCAGGACCAATGAGTTGAGAAGTATTTAGGTACAACCAGTAGTAGAAAGGATGAGCAGGGATGTGGTGTCATCCAAGCAGAGCTAGGTCTCAGTGAATGACAGAAGATGGGAGAAGCAAGAGAGGAAGAGGTCTAAAATGAAAAGATTTTTGTTAATTATAGATGAGGAGTTCTGGAGGATACCCTGGAAGGCAGGTCTGGAGTGGGATACAGGGTTAAGACGGATGAAGATGAGGGAGTAGGCAGCTGGAGTTGGTAGGGGGGGTATGTTATTCAGCAGTTGGTTGTTAAGTATCACTAAGATGAGAAAATTAAGAAATGGGAGGAGCATCCTAACTTTGGGGGAATGTATCCAGATAGAATATCAGTAGATGGGAAGAGGTCTACTGATAAAAGTAGATGATGAGAAGGTTCAAGAATCTCCAGTAAGCAGCCATCCAGTGACGTCCCAAGCACAAAATACTCATAGAACCTGGTTCCACAAATGTACCATTCACCAGAAAGATCAACTTTCCTGAAAGGAGGTTGACCACTGCCACTCCTCAGAGAAATATGGTACTAGTATGACTAGAGAGAGATGGGTGAGAGTAACCAACAGTAGCAAAGAGAACAAAAAGTGGTGTGTGATGGTTAGTTTTAAGAGGTATATTTGAGCTTTCTGTTCTACATAACAGAAGAAAAACTCATAACTAGGCAAACTTGAGCTTAGTGTGGAATCAATGTGTCTTACTTTGTTGTGCTTCTAGAGATCTTGAACATTACTGCAAAGAACTATGGATACATCAGACACCCTGGACCATTAGAAACTATCTTTACCAAAAGAAACTTTGCTTCTGCTCAACTTCCTATAATTAGATCCTATTAATATGTTACTTGTTACCAGAATGTTTCAGTTGTACCTAATCACTATGAACTTATTCTTCTGTCTTCTAACTCTATAATACCCCAATTTATCTTTTCTCTTCCCAACCCAGTTCAAAAGACTGTTAAATTGCACAGATTTTTCCAGTTCAACAAAACATTTGGTTATGGCATCTATTAGTGTGTCTCCAGCCTGTTTTTCTTTTCCTTGAAGCTATGAGAAATGAAGAATACCTCAGCCAAACAAGAACAATGCAGAGTATTGAATCAATTCTTCAACACCACTAAGTCAAATTCACACATGTCGAGATTTGGTGTAAAGAAATTCCTGATGGACTTTTCTAGCTGTTTTCACTATGAGACTCTTCTGATCTCACGCTGTCAGGGAAGAAGACCCATTCCTTAAATGTCTCCTGTTTGATACCCAAGAATTCTCTTCAACACTGACCTTACTTAGGGTTCTTGGCAATCTCACCAAACATTCTAGTGCCCAAACAATGAGGCCAACCTACTACCTACTGCCAAGCTCAACTTCCAGCTTCAGGTAGTGAAACTATTTAGCCCTACCACTGGAAAGTTGACCATCTAAGTAAATCCACTGAAGGTTTTTTTTTTCTTTTGCTTAGTGCTCTTAACTCCCTTGTAGTATGAACTTTATGTAATTATTTGGTATTCTCTGTTTCCTAAAGATAAAAATGCCAAAAGAAATTACTAGTTACCTTTACCAACATCCCATATGATAGCTGTATTATCTACAGAGGCAGAAGCCATTAAATTTCCATCAGTCATCCAGCAAATATCATACACATCTTCTAAGTGCCCTCTGAAATACAAAGTAGAGACAGAAAGATATTAGACATTATCTTAGCAGCATGTTTTTTTTTAATGTAAATTGTTTTAAAACAGTTATTGTGCTTTTAAAGTATATTAGAATGAGATTTCTTTAAACAAAATTCTACTGGATTCGAGACCATATATTCATATACAGCTACAGTCAACTACATTAAAAAGAATTTGTAACTTTAAAAAAGCAAGAAAATTTAATTCAATTTTGTATTAGAACATTTTAATTTTTTTAAAAAAAATTTCATGTTTAAAGCAAATTTAAATTTACCAAAATTTGTATTATGTTGAAATAGAAACGTGAAAAAGATATGTTATATATGGTAAGTTACCTTAATGTTTTAATGACAGCCCAATTCTCCTTATTCAGTTGTGCCTCATCCTCATCCTGAAATGCAATTTGTTCTGGCTCCTTGTTATCATTAACTTTCCACAACAAAATGGCAGCATCTATGGGGTATTAATCTTGATTACAGATCATATTTTGTTGACTATTTCCAAAAACATTACTGTTTCCTGAAATGATCTCTGCTCACATCACCATGGAGAACTCCCAGAATGTGAACGCCTTTTACAAAACAGGCAGAATCTTAGACTCAGTAAAACTCCTGGAAGGTTGTCAGAGACTCACGTAGGTTAAGGGACTCAGCTTCGGTCATGTCAGAGGTAAGATTTGAACTTAATTAAGTGTCTCTGATTTCCAACCCCAGCACTCTAGGCACCTCAATTACTCAATATACACATTATTATTACAAAGGCTGGAAACAGCCTTTAGAAACTTTAGTGGAACTGGAAGATAAAAAATACTTTCGATTTTCCTTCAAACTCTTCATCCCTAGAAAGCACACACAGAAAACACAAATCAGTCTATCTGTTATCAAGAGGAATTCTAAATAGAAAAAAGTCAACTCAAGGGATAAGGATATTAAACCATTTCTATCTTGCCAAGACAAGGAGTTTAAATCTTATTATAAAACTATGTATTCACCACTTTCTCACTGTTTATAATGGATATCTATAGATTCCAAAAGAATAACAAGCAGAATCAATATTTATTTCCCATTCCAAGACCAGAAGAAAGGAGCCACAATCAAATATAGCTGATCCTTTCAGCTATCAATTTCAGCCTTTTGATGGTCCAGAAAAAGACAAGCACATGACTGATCTGAAGGTTCAAAATGGGCTTAAAACCCCATCAGTTTTCATTGACTCCTCTCATCTTCAAATGCATGCATTCAATTAGATGCCAAGTCTGATTACTTTTACTTATACCATATCTCCCTTATCTGCTATTACATAAACTCAACCTCATAATAGCCATACTAGTTCTCACCTAAATTACTGTAATAACCTCCTAACTTATCTCCCTGCTTTCAGTCTCACCCATCTTCTATCTAGCTTTCACAACATTTCTTAGGTCATTTTTTTACTGTAATTTAAATTTTTTTTAATCATGTCATTGTCCTGCTCAAAAAACTGGCAGTGGTTCTCTACTGACTATATGAACACTCTGGTAGGATATTTAATGCTATCTACAATTTTGAGCCAATCAACCTTTCCAGTCTTATTCCAGAATACTCCATTTTGTGTTCTTTATATTTCAGCCATGCTTTCCACTAACCTTATGTGTTGTCTACCTCTATTAGACTGTGAGCTCCTTGAAGGCAGGGACCATATTTTAACTTTCCAAACCTGTATCCCCAGTGTTTAGTACCTGGCACACAGTAGGCTTTTAATAAATGTTTACTGACTGGCTGACTGATCTCATCCTAAACCTTCCTACTTCCAAGAACTCACAAAGACCAGATCCATGCCTCCTTTTTGCTTTTAAGACCTAGATCAGATGCCATCTTCTTCATGATCCGCACAAATGAAAGTGCTCTCCCCTGTGTGCCTATTACATTCTACCTTGTATCAAAATTTAAAGTTCCAAGGAACCAAGAGGACTCTAGTACATATTGTCTTCCCTCATTAGACTGTAACTTTCTTCAAGAGAAGTACTATGTCATTTTTCATTTTTGTTATGACCATCATCTACTACAAGGTCATAAGCACCTATTATATAGGTCATATTTGGTAAATCGAACTGTTGAATTTAAAAAGCTATTTCCCAAGCCAAAAGTTCACATTTCCTAATTTTACTTGAAGCTTGAGGTAGATAGCTTCTAGAATTATACTCTAAATGTAACAGTACTCACCATCTCCCCCAGATGCTAAGATTTCACCATTAGGAGAAAACCGAACAACATTTACTGCTTTGGTATGGCGAGCAAGATTGGACAAAAATTCTACAATGGCTTTTCCATCTGGTCCTTTTTCTACTTTCCAGATCTGTTTACAAAAAAATAGTATCATTAATATAAACAATGTCAGAAACAAATAACTATCAGAAACAGAACAATTTTCCTTTTTAAGTGCAAAATAAAGGCCTTCTGAAATAAGAAAAGTTTTTATTATATGAGGTATGATAAGGAAAAAAAGACAGAGCATATGTTCCATGTGTATTCATGCAATGTTAAAAGAATGAGAATTCCTTCTGTATCCACCACAGGTGGAGTTCTTCTGTTGAATCAGGGAAAAACAAGGATTGGATAAGATGGGCAGGTAGCAATCTGCACAACTTGGAGGTAGACATCATTGATCCATTAGATTATTTATGGTTAAAAAGCACTTTCAGAAATGTTATATCCCTTAATCCTCAAAACACTACTGTGAGAGAGTCAGCATCACTGGCCTCATAAGGAAACTGGGGTTCAGACTAACTGACAGAGCCACGGAATCAAACTAGAGTCTAATTCTAACTAGTTACATAATAATAATAATGATTGGCAGTGTGAGGCAGTAAAGAAGATTTGGCCTCAGAGACAGGAAGTCCTGTGTTCAAGTCCCACCTGTGATATATGATATCTGTGTGGCCCTGGGCAAGTATTCACCTCTCAGTGCTTCAAGGTCTTTAAGACTAAGCTGCCGAGCAGGTGGATGATTTGAGGGAAGAAGTCCCTACAATTAATAAAATCACAGGCCCAGACCAAAAAAGTAAAATGGTTAGCATCATTTCACTTGATCCTCACAACCTCATGAAACAGATCTCACAGTTTATATTAATCCCATTGTACAGATGAAGTTGGGAGAAGGGAGTAAGTATACATATAGCACCTACTATGTGCCAGGTACTGTCCAAAGCTTTTCTTATATCTGATTTGATGAGATGAGGGAACTAAGTCTCAGAGAGGTCAAATGACTTATACACACACACACACACACACACACACACACACACACACACACACTATTTGAAGTCAGGTTTTTCTGATTTCAAGCCCAACACTCTATTTGCTTTATCATACTTTAACTATTTGCTTTCTCCCATCTACTTTATCATACTTTAACCATTTATTTTCTCCCTAAAACAACTTAGTCCCCTAATGAACAAACTGAAATCTGACTGAAAACTTTAAAATAACCTGTACCAAGTTAACTACTGCTAGACTGCAACTGAAAAAAAAATGAAACCTTGTTTTTCTTTCAAACTCTGTGGGCCGGTCATTTTGAGCCATGTAAATATATAGATTGGAAAAGACTTTATAGATCATCTAGTAAAGACCCTTTCATTTTACAGAGAAACAATCTGGGACCAGAAGCCAGAATCTCCTGACTTCCCAGTCAAGGCTCTTTCCATAGATCAAGAACAGCTCCCTAATCTGACACTCCTACGTCATTTTTTTTGCCATCATTAGATTTAAGATTTCGGCTAAAAGTGGAGTCTATAATTTGCCCTTTTAAAAAAATTTTTTTTCTGCAAATATTGAACTTACCCGCACAGCTGTGTCTACCCCCGAAGAAGCCAATCTGTGAATTTTCCCATCGGTCCCATGCTGGAAGTCCAGGCTGTACACTGGTTCTTTGTTGTGCCACGCTATTTCACAAGTGATGACCTTCATTCTCTTGGACCCTCAGGTTCTCGGCAGCGGGTTCTGCTTATAATGACAGAGCACACCGAGGGGCATCGTTACCTGCACAGGTTTTAAGACAAGGCACGCCCAGGTACACTGTCCTCTCCACCCAGAGAGCGGACTGGGGCCCCTGACAATCCCGGGGCTTTCACTCTAATGCCCCCAGCACAGGACCACGAGATACACAGTCCATGCACAGTCCATGCACGGTCCCGACGGCCCCGCTCGGCCCTCTCCTCCTCCCGCCCCCCACCCGCGAGGACAGAGGGGGCGGAGACCGGAAGAGGGAGAAGGGGCAGGACGAGGGGGCCCATCACAGGGCGCGGAGCCGCGAGTCTGCAGAGGAAGAGAGGAGGCAACTGGAGAGGACCGCCACTTCTCCCGGGGAATCTGCAGTCGGGAGGAGGGGGCCCTGAAGGGCGCTGATCCCGCAAGCAAACCGCAACCCTGGCTCTCTCCCGAGGGGTTCCTGGCCAGGTGTGCAGCCAGTCGGCCTTTGCGCCCTGCGGGGCGTGAGGACCCTTCTCCCGCCAAACTCCCCCATGCAGTCCTCCCAGGTTGGGGGAAGCGGAACCCAACTCCACCCATCCCCGAACCCACCCACGCCCGCAGCGATGCATACATTTCACACGGCTCTTCTCCGCCCTCCGGGTCTCAGCCCCGCGTGGAGGGGAGCTGCGAAGGCAGAGGAAGGATCCCGAGCGGACTCAGGTCGGGGCAACTCCACTGTAGCCGCCGCCGCCGGGTTCCCGCGCTCGCGCCTGTGGCCCCGCCCCCTCGCGCTGCGAGTGGCGGAAGCGGAGGGGCGCGGTCTGTGGAGGGGGCGGAGCCGGGGCGGGGCTCGCACCACCCACCTTCCTCCGACCCGAGCTGGAACCTAGGAAGGAAGAGCAGCATGGGTCAGGCTGCTTCCTAGCGTAATCCGCCCGAAACTTACAAAGATTTCAGCCCTGTTCGATGAACGGTGCAGATATTGGCGTTTGGGACCTTAGGAAATTGAAACCCAGAAGGCTTTGTTCGGTATCATCACAGTGCAGATTAATGTGGTCCTTGGAAAAGAGCATGGAGTCCGTGGCTCCTGGGAAGCCACCTTCTCATCCCTGAAAAAGGCTTCCAGCTGTGAACCTGCTCTTGACCTCCCGGGCACGAGTCAGAGCACCGAACTGCAAATCTGGAGTCTTCTTCTCCTGCTCCTCACTCCACCCTCTCTCCCCCATAGGAGAAAGCACAAATGGCGGGAAGGACGAACAAAGGTAAGTCTTCCTTTGGGAGAAGGCGACCGAGCTGAGCTTTAAAGGAAGTGAAAAGGCGGCGGTGAAGAGCGCCTTCAAGGCACGTGCAAGCCGCAGGGGAGGGAGGGTCTGCTGGGGGGGAGGGGGGGGACGGCTGAGCTGCGGGACGGCCTGGGTTGGGGAGCTTCCACCGCCCCGTCTGCAGAAGACTTCTGGACAAGGGCTCTACCGTCTGCCCTGGGCTTTAACTGTTCCGACAGCTAGGTAGAGGATTGACTGGAAAGGAAAATAGACTGGAAACAAGAGGACAAATAACTTTGGAAATTGCCCGGGTGAGATCATTTTCACCTGTCCCTTTCAACTCTTACATTTGGCTGATGGGCCTCTCCCAAATGAGTGATTTTGGGGTAACTGAGTGTCTCCACTAGGGAAAAGAATGCAAGAAAACTCAAGAGACTCTGGTGTCCGAATGAGATTTATCAAAGCTCACCAAGGCCTCACAAAGGCTGTAGATGGGAAGTTTTGAGTGCTTACACATTTTTATCCATGTTGAAGTGGTGGCATGTCAGCTCCAAAGATGGATTCTCAGTTTTCTCCTTTTGACTTTGTTAGGAATCCTCGTAGGTGGGGGTTGGGGTGGGAGGACTTGAGGGGTGGAGGGTAGAGCCAGGGGAAGCAAGGATGAGGCAGGAAGGAGGGAAAGAGGAGGAGTTTGCTGGACAAGCAAGGTATCATCTATTAACTCGGATTCTAGATTTACACTTTGAGATTTCTAAGCATTGTGATGATTAGCCTTTCCCCAAAAGGCTTAGTAAAAAGGTGTGAATTAAAGATGCTATATAACAATTTTAATCCAAGTAGACACAGTAATCAATCATTCTATGAATATATTATTGGGGAGATCCTCTGACTGCTGCTCAATCTGCTCCCTAGTTACCACAGCTAGGGAGGAGGGAAGGGTGGGGTATATGGGTGTGGACCAGTCCCCTTCCACCCACACATACCTCAAGATATACAATAAATATGGCAACTTTACCTTGACAAAAACCTGAAGTTGGAAGTGGGCACCACTGAAGCCCCAATATGAGTAACACTAACCACCCCCCCAACCAAATTAACTATTTTCTAATACATCAAAAAAATCCAAAGAAAAAACAATTCCTGTTTTATTCTCTTGTGATAAATTTATACATAGAACCCATGGTGTACTGGCAATAAATGTTGTTTTGAAGTCAGAGGATCTGTATTTGAATACTGGCACTGCTAATTTCTACCTGCTTAACCTAGAAAAAGAAGTAACCCTATCTGGACCTCAGTTTCCACATCTATAAAATGAGATAGTTAAAGTGAATGACTCCTTAGGCCCCTTCCAGCTCTAAATCTGTGTTCCCATGACCTCAGAATTGGTCTATCTGAAGAAAAATTCCATCTACAAACTACCTAGCAAATTGTCATCTAGCCTTTGCTTGTTTCATCTGAGGCAGAACATTTCATTTCTGGATAGTTCAGATCATTACACAGTCGATCAATAAGCATTTATTTAGCACTACTTTGTACCAAATGCTAGGGATACAAAGACAAAAATGAAACTGTATCTGCCCTAAAAACCCCAACATTTTGTAGGAGGAGACAACGTGAACGTGTTGTGTACAACATGAACAATATATACAGAATGAATACAGAGTAGCTTTATATGGGGTAGGCACTAGTGCCTTTGGGTAGAAGGGATCTGGAAAGGCTTCATGTAAGATATGGAAATTTGCCTAAGCTTTGGAAAAAAAAAAGGGATTCTTAGGTGGTAAGGATGGAGTACAGGCAGTTCTGCTATAACAAGAAATTCCTAAAAATCCCAAGACTGTAATACCATGGAATAAAAACCACCTAGCTTATGAGGATTCTAGGGTTAGGGATACAACACTCAAAAAGTCTGTTAGTGACCAAAAAAAAAAAAAGAAAGATGGGAACCTAATAAAAATGGTAGGACAGTTTTATTTCTATTAAATTGTTAATACAAAAATACTTTAATAGTGATGATATCCTCTGCTGCTCATTCTGCACCCTAGTTCCCACAGCTAGGGAGGAGGCAAGGGTGGGGTGCATGGGTGTGGACCAGTCCCCTTCCACCCACACATACCTCAAGATATACAATAAATATGGCACTTTACCTTGACAAAAACCTGAAGTTGGAAGTGGGCACCACTGAAGCCCCAATATGAGTAACACTAACCACCCCGCCCCCAACCAAATACACTTCAAAGGGCTTAGTTCCATGGAGGTGGTGATCTCAGGTTGCTCGTCCCAAGATGTGTCTGTGCCAGGGGAGCCACACAAGGAATTATTTGTTGGGTGTGTTCTTTACTGCCTGTCTCTGCAGACCCTGACTCTCAACCACCCCCCCGTTATTTGACCCCTACCACCAGTAACTGCTCTCACTCAATCCTGGGTCCAGGAAGATGACTTCAGCAGCACTTTCCCCCAGTTGGAGTTATACTTTCTCTACTTTCTCTTCCCCACCCCTCCCCTCACTTCTACCTCCATGAATGCCCAGCCACCATGGTGCATTTTCTTCTGCACTTGACAAAATCATGCATAAGCAAAGGTGAATTTGCATTATGCTAAACTATTTTCTAATACATCAACCATGCTGGAACAAATTCACATTTTCAAAACAACCATTATAGAAGAACTGAGTGTATATTCCAAGAGTGAGGTCAGTTTGTACAATGGAAGAAAAATGGGAGATGAATGCTGTGTATAAGGAATGGTAAGGTGGCCAGTTTGGCAATTTTATCCATATGTATCAGTCAAAATTCTGCTGACCTCTAAGACACTCTCTTCCCTTCCTAAAGGAGTTAAGTGCCTGGGTCAGTCATTTCTCTCTTCTCCAACTCCTTCCCTCATATTAAGAACATCAACATACTAACATTCCTTCAAATACCCTAACCTCCCACTTCCTTAACTTAAGTCATTTCCTGTGGCATACTCCTCCAATCAAATTCAGCTACACAAAGATAGTCATTTTGTTGTTGTTCAGTTGTGTTCAACTTTCTGTGACCCCTTTTGAGTTTTCTTGACAAAGATACAGGAGTAGTTTGCTATTTCCTTCTCCAGCTCATTTTACAGATGAGGAAACAGGCAAACAGGGTTAAGTGTCACATAGCTAGTAAGTGTCTGAGGCCAGATTTGACTTCAAGAAGATGGGCTTCCTGACTAGGGCCAGCACTCTATCTACTATGGCAAGTAGTTGTCCACAGTCATACCTTCAACCCAAATCTAATACCCTTTTCTCAGTGAGTGAGATATGGTGAAGACCTCTCATAAAATCTAAATCTGTACAATGTTGGCAATACTCGGCTCTCTGCCCTTATGGAGCTGGAAGATTAGAGGTGTCGGGTTCATCGAAGCGACCCACCCAGAGGCCTTGATAAATTTAAGGGTGGGACCAAAAAAGGAAGAATTACTATTCTTGATTGATAACAGGGCCACTAGATCCTCAGTGGTACAGTTGCCTCAAGGGACTAAATTATCCAAAGACACTCTACTTATTTCTGGGGTGAAGGGAGACACTTTTACTGTTCCCCTTACTGAAATTATTGAATTTGAATGTGAAGGGACAGCGGCCCTTGGGAGACTCCTCTTGATACCGGGGGTGGGAATCAATTTGCTAGGCAGAATTTGATTACCAAACTCTCAATTCAGTTAATACCTCAAGGAACCCAAATTATCCCTACAAAAAGGATGCTAGAGTTAAGAAAGGGAGAGGAAGAAGAAATCGACCCCAAGGTCTGGGCACAACCCCATAATCGGGGGCAGGTGAAGATCACCCTGATCAAAATCACATTGAGAGACCCAACAGTGACAGTCAGGGTCTGGCAGTATCCCATTCCCTTGGAAGGAAGGAGGGGTCTCCAGCCTGTTATCCAGGGACTTATAAAGGATGGGCTTTTGGAACCTTGTATTTCCCCTTTTAACACCCCAATTCTACCAGTAAAGAAGGGGGATGGATCCTATAGACTAGTACAAGACTTAAGGGAAATTAACAAGGTGGTCCTCTCCTTCCATCCAGTAGTGCCTGACCCCTATACCATTATGGGAAGAATTCCTGAAGACAGTCAGTGGTTCAGTGTTATAGATTTGAAGGATGCATCCTGGGCCTGCCCATTAGACCCTGAAAGTAGGGATATTTTTGCCTTTCAATGGGAAGACCTAGAATCAGAAAGAAAGCAGCAATATAGACGGTGTGTTTTGCCTCAGGGATATACCGAGTCACCAAATTTGTTTGGACAAGTACTAGAAGTCATATTAGAAAAATTTATAACACCTCCCGGGCCTGAGTGCTGCAATATGTGGATGACCTATTGGTAACAGGGAAGAAAAGAGAAGAAGTTAGTCGAGCCTCTGTTGAGTTACTAAATTACCTAGGGAAAGAAGGGCTCCAGGTCTCAAAGGGGAAACTACAATTTGTGGAAACAGAGGTTAAATATTTGGGGCATTTTATTAGTGAGGGAAGCAAAAGATTGGACTCTGAGCGAGTGGCAGGAATCCTCCAAATTGAACTCCCAAAGACTAAAAGAGAATTACGGAAGTTTTTGGGGCTAGTGGGTTATTGTAAAACTTGGATAGACTCATATGCAGCATTAACAAAACCTCTGTATCAGCACTTACTGGAAGAAGAACCTAATTCCGTCCGGTGGACACCAGATAGCCAGCAGAGTTTCTGTCAGTTAAAGGAGGCCCTGGTATCTCCACTGGCTTTAGCTTTACCCTCTCCAGAAAAACCTTTCCATCTATATGTCAATACAGAGAAAGAAGTAGCTTTAAGGGTTTTGGCACAGATGAGAGGAGGGCAGAGAAGATCTGTAGCCTTCCTCTCTAAGGTCCTGGATCCGGTGGCCTGAGGATGGCCTGTATGTATACAAGCTGTAGCTGTGGCGGCTATCTTAGTAGAAGAAAGTAGAAAACTTACCTTTGGGGGAAGCCTGATAGTTAGTGTACCTCACCAAGTTAGTTCTATCCTAAATCAGAGGGTGGAAAGGTGGTTAACAGATTCCCAGATCCTGAAGTATGAGGCCATATTGTTAGAAAAGGATGACCTAGTGTTGACCCAAGACTCAAATCTGAATCCGGCCTCTTTTCTTACCAGCACAGGATCAAAGGAAATAGATTTGGAACACTGTTGTTTGGAAACAGTGGATTTTCGGACAAAGATTCAGGAGGACCTTCAGGAGTCTCCCGTACCTGGAATCAAACCTTTTCATAGACAGGTCCTCCCGAGTGGTAGAAGGAAAAAGGAAAAATGGATATGCTATTATTGGTGGGGATCAACTTGCCTTAGAAGAGGCAGGGGGATTGCTAAAAAATTGGTCAGCTCAAACTTGTGAATTGTACGCTTTAAATCAGACTTTAAAATTACTAGAAGTAAAAAGTGGGAACATTTTTATGGATTCTAAGTATGCTTGGAGGGTGGTTCATGTATTCGGGAAAATTTGGGAAGAAAGGGGAATGGTGAATAGTAA
>NW_020954666.1:16003-17276 GCF_900497805.2 Vombatus ursinus | reverse complement strand
AAAGGAGAGATTAATAAAATTGAAATTAAGAAAACTATTGAACTAATGAATAAAACTAAGAGCTGGTTTTATGAAAAAATCAATAAAATGGATAAACCTTTGGTTGATTAAAAAAAAAAAAGAAAGAAGAAAACCAAACTACCAGTATCAAAAATGAAAAGGGTAATTCATCACCAATGAAGAGAAAATTAAAACAATAATTAGGAGCTATTTTGCCCAACTGTGTGACAATAAACTTGACAATCTTAGTGACATGGATGAATATTTACAAAAATATAAATTGCCCAGATTAACAGAAGAGAAAACAAAATACTTAAATAGCTCCATCTCAGAAAAAGGAATTGAACAAGTCATCAATGAACTCCCTAGGAAAAAATCTCCAAGGCCAGATGGATTTACAAACTAATTCTATCAAACATTTAAAGAACAATTCCAATATTATAGATGTACTATTTAGGAAAATAGGCAAGGAAGGAATCTTACCAAATTCTTTTTATTATACAAATATGGTGCTGATATGTAAATTGGGAAAAGTCAAAACAGAGAAAGAAAATTATAGACCAATTTTCCTAATGAATATAGATGCAAAAATTTTAAATAAAATATTAGCAAAAATATTATAGCAATTTATCACAAGAATAATATACTATGATCAGGTAGGATTTATACCAGTAATGCAGGGCTTTTTTAATATTGGGAAAACTATCAGCATAATTGACCATATCAACAACAAAACTAACAGAGACCACATGATTATCTCATTAGATGCAGAAAAAGCTTTTGACAAAATACAACACCCATTCCTTTAAAAACACTAGAGAGCATAGGAATAAATGGAATCTTCCTTAAAGTGATAAGTATCATCTACCTAAAACCTTCAGCAACCATCATATGTAATGCAAATAAGCTAGAAGCATTTCCAACAAGATGGGTGCTGAAACAAGGATGTCCATTATCACCACTGTTGTTCAATATGGCACTAGAATTTTTAGCCTTAGCAATAAGAGAATAAAAATAAATGGAAGGAATTAGAATAGGCAAAGAAGAAACAAAGCTATCACTCTTTGCAGATAATATGATGATATACTTAGAGAATCCTAGAGAATCAAGTAAAAACTACTTGAAATAATAAACAACTTTAGCAAAGTTGCAGGTTATAAAACAAACCCACATACCTAGCTGTTTCAGATCTTAAATTGTACTATAAAGCAGCAATCATCAAAACTATTTGGTACTGGGTAAGAAATAGAGTGGTGGATCAGTGGAATAGGTT
>NW_020954666.1:15865-15938 GCF_900497805.2 Vombatus ursinus | reverse complement strand
AGGTATGCAAAACACAATAGTCAATGACTATAGTAATCTACAGTTTGATAAACCCAAAGACCCCAGCTTCTGG
>NW_020954666.1:10807-15760 GCF_900497805.2 Vombatus ursinus | reverse complement strand
CATAAGAACTCACTATTTGACAAAAACTGCTAGGAAAACTAAAAAAGAAACTAGGCATAGAACAAAATCTTACACCATATACCAAAATAAAATCAAAATGGGTACACAATTTAGATATAAGGCTGATACTATAAGCAAACTGGGAGAGTAAGGAATAGTTTACCTGTCAGATTTATGGAAAATGGGAGAATTCATGACCAAACAAGAGATAGAGAACATTATGAAATACAAAATGGATAATTTTGACTACATTAAATTGAAAAATTTTTGCACAAACAAAGCCAATGGAACCAAGATTAGGAGGGAAGCAGAAAATTGGGAAAGAATTTTTACAAGCAATATCTCTGATAAGGGCCTCATTTCTAAAATATATAGAGAATTAAATCAAATTTGTAAGAATACAAGTCATTCCCCAATTGACAAATGGTCAAAGGAAATGAACTGGTGGTTTTCAGATGTAGATATTAAAGCCATCTATAGTAATATGAAAAAATGCTCTAAATCACTATTGATTAGAGAAAGCAAATCAAAACAGCTCTAAGGTACTACATCACACCTATCAGATTGGCCAACATGACAAAACAGGACATTGACAAATGTTGGAAAAGAAGTGGGAAAATTGGAACACTAATGTGTTGTTGGTGGAGTTGTGAACTGATCCAACCAGTGGAGAACAATTTGCAACAATGCCCAAAGGGCTATAAAAATGTGCATATCCATTTGACCCAGCAATAGAACTTCTATGGCTGTATCCCAAAGAGATCATACAAATGAGAAAAGGACCCACATGGACAAAAATATTTATAGCAGCTCTTTCTGTTGTGGCAAGGAATTGGAAATTGAGAGGATGCCCATCAATTGGGGAATGGCTGAACAAATTGTGGTATATGAATATAATGGAATACAATTATGCTTTAAGAAATGAGCAAGTGGAATTCAGAAAAACCTGGAAAGACTTGTATGGACTGATGCTGAGTGAAGTGAGGAGAAGCAGGAGAACATTGTATATAGTAACAGCCACATTGTGTGATGACTAACTTAGATAGACTTAGTACTTCTCAGCAATGCAAGGATATAAGATAACTCCAAAAGTTTCATGCTGGAAAATGCTATCCATATCCAGAGAAAGAACTGTTGAATTTGAATGCGAATGGAAGCATACTATTTGTTTTTTTTCTTCTGTTTTGTTTCTTCTTTCTGGTGGTTCCTCCTACTGGTTCTAATTCTTTTTTACAACATTACTAATGTGAAAATATGTTTAATAAGAATGTATATGTAAAGCCTGTATCAGATTGTATGCCATCTTGGGGAGGGAGGTGAGAAGGGAAGAGAAAATTTAAAACTCAAAAGCTTTTGGAAGAGATTGTTGAAAACTAAAAATAAATAAATAAATAAATTTTAAAAATTAAATTTAAAAAATCACAAAATAAAACACATAGGAAAGGGAATAAGTATTTATATAGTGCCTGATGTGTGCCCGGAACTGTGCTAAGTGCTTTTTTTTTTTTAAACAAGTATCTCATTTGATAGGATTACAAATAAAGGCAATTTTGTTGAAATAAACATTAAGACCTTCTGATTTAAGTAATCTAAAACTTAAATTTTTTGGCAAACTTCCAAAGATATCTTTGTTTTAGGAAATATCTTTAAAAACAAGTCATCAAGTCAAGAAACATTGATTAAGTGTGTATTATGTAGATACTATGTCCCAGATACTGTGCTAAGTGCTAGGAATACAAATACAAAGCAAAAAGAAAGATAGTCCAGGACATCAAGGAAGTTACATTCTGATGGAGAAGACAATACATAAAAGGGAGCTGAGAAACAAAAGTGATAGGTATGAAAGCATAATAAAGACAGTTTGGGCGAGTTAGGTGTGTAACCTGGAGAATGAAGACATGGCTGACCTGGGCCTCCTCCTTAAGATGGAAGTTCTGGGAGGAGCCAATCAATCAGAGAGAGGCCATGTGTGAAGTCCAGGGGAAGAGGTTTCTGGGACACTGTAGGGAAAGATTCGGAGAGTCAGGAGTACCACCTGGAGAGGACTGAAGACATGACTAGCCTGGACCTCCTCCTTAAAAATACAACCTTTCCCCTAGAAGTATGGTAACTTGGCTACCATGAGGGAGGGACAATAATAACATATAAGCATTTGAGTTTTGAAATCTTATAACCAATCCACCAGTTCTTCTCCAGGTCTGGTCTGGTTCAGAGCCTTAAAGATTTTTGAAGAGTTTTCCTAGGCCTTTGAATCTCTTTGGAGAGTTCCCTAGAATAATATACAACCTGAGCAGGACCTTGGATTCCCCCTTACTTCCCTAAAGCTACTTTAAATTTAGGGAATTTGGAAAAGCTGCCTGGCATAACAAGGTTCCTATCCCTTACCCCCACTTAAAGAGAGGGGCAATGCCTGTGGAGAAAGGGCCCACCATCTTCACTGCCACCACCAATTGCTAACCAACTACCTCTGATAAGCAGATAAGCCCAACCCTGGAAACAGCAGCACTCTTCCCTTCCACACCCCATCAGACCACCAGCTTTGCTTCCAGTCTGGCCAGCATAGCCATCATCCAAAAGGGCAACTCTTATGAAGTAGGGGTACATTATCCCCACACCCTCAACTGCCAGAAATGAGTAGGTGCTTCAGGCATTACTGCCTCAGCAGCCACATCTACTAAAGAACCAGAAAAGAAAGTTCATAAAGCCAGAGAGTTCTTGGCACCATCAAATACTTCAATATCAGAAACTTCTTAATGGAAGATGGGTTGCCATCTGCCTTGCAACTGTACCCTAAGGATTCCTGGGTCTTTCCATGTTAGAATGTGAACTTGAGGGCAGGGAGGGAAGGGTGTGCTGGTAAATGTTTGACACCTGGCTCCATTGGAAAAACATGTACACATAACACACTTTTAAGTTTAATCTACTTTATTAATATTTTTCTATAACTTTCTTAGGTCTAGACAGTCAACAAAATAGTAAATCAATCCCTGACTTAAGTGTTTGTCAGTTTCTGAAGTGTAAAACTCACCTTGAAAATTGAACAATCTACTCAGGGTTGGAGCAGGCTCCACTGTCCCCTGGCAGGGACAATCTTGCTTTTCTATTTGTATTTTCAGCATTTATCAAAGTGCTTTGTATATAATTAGCATTTAAATGCATTTATCAGGGAGCTTTGAACATAATTAGAACTTAATAAATGTTTTTTCATTCATTCATTTCACTTACTCCAGTGCTAAAAACATTGACTCCAACATTTAATGTGAGTTTTCAGAGGGCTTACAATTAGTACGCACAGATTACAACTAGTTTATAACTACAAATATTTATATATCCATGTCTCTATATGTGGAGCACCTTTTCCTCTTTCCTTAATCTCTTTGGGTTAAAGGTCTACTGGTGATATTGCTAGATCAAAGGAGAAATTATATGATTTTGCAACTCATTGGATATGTGTGGTGCATCAGAGTAAAGTGACCCTCTGAAACCTAAGTGACATTTAATGTTGTCTACATATTTGGACAAGATGGCTGGTATGAGATCCTACCTCATTCCTATTTCCCTGGCTTTTGATTCAGTCTTATAGTGGTCCATTGCAGGTTTCAGGCTTCAGTTTGTCCCTTTTCTTCGCATAATCCTAAGTTGATTTGTTCTACACCTTTACTACATCCCTGAAAGTCTTCATTGGAATGTTTGATATTACATATCCTGTATAATCACCTGAGCACTGACATCCAGGTACTATGTTGGCCCTGTCTTTTGCTATGGTTCCCAGTGTTCTGAGGAGTGCATTGCCAGACTCTGCCTCTCTGAATAAGGTATTATTGCACAGCCACAATCTGAGGACTTTGAGGTCATTGTTCCAACTTTTAATGATTTGTTTTCTCCCTCTCATTCTCCTTTTCTCCCTCCTCACAGCATATTTTCCTAGTCCCATGATTAAATGGGTAATGTAGAATCAAAATTACCCTGGAAGAATTCCTTAATACTTCTCATCTTAATGTGCAAAAACTATAAGAATTTTCATTTGAATATCAAACCCTGCTCATTTTGCATTCATTAGGGAAAAGAGAATAATGATGTGTCAAAGCTTCAAAGATAGTATCCAAGGGTGCATTTTCCTTGGCTTTATTTGAACTTGACTGTTATTCTTACATTTTTCCAATGTATGGATTTTTTCATTAGGGCCAGTGGTTGCTGGAGTTGTTGGAACCAAAATGCCCCGATACTGTTTATTTGGAGACACTGTGAATACAGCTTCCAGAATGGAGTCAACAAGTGAAGGTATGAGTGACTATTATTTTCAGAGTTTATATGTTGAGTTCTTGGGGCGTGTGGGTATTCAAAGAGGACTAACCCCTGGTGTGAGGGCTTGCTGAGCCTTTTTCACAATTGGTGTCCACCTGGCACTCACCTCTCACCTGTGGTTCCAAGAAACTGTAACATGTGCAGTGGCCACATGCTGGTAAACCATATGGGCAGATGAGCTAAACCAGGTTGAGGGTAACTGATAGGCCACAAACCTGTTGGTAAGTTAGCAGAGTGTCTACCCCAAGCCTTTGAAGACTTTCCCCAGTAGAATGGGCAGATGAAAATAGTTTGTTCCAATAGCCACAAAGGCAGCTGAAGCAGGCATTGTGGATTGCTTACAGCTTGGCCAGGCATCAAAGACACCAAGGTCATCTACTACATTGTGGGCCATCTCCAGTCATCCTGACTTTTGTTTTGACACTGGACTTTGATGACTCTGGAAAAGAGAGTAAGGCTGGCAACTTTGTGCAACTCTGCTTCACTTAAATCCAATTCACACATGAGTCAGGACATTGCCTATGAAGTTATTGGTCCTCTTTGAAAACAAAGGACAAAGAATAATGTTAGTGCAATGTTGATTTTTTCATAAAACCAGTTCTTAGTTTTGTTTATTAGTTCAATAGTTTTCTTAATTTCAATTTTATT
>NW_020954666.1:10590-10671 GCF_900497805.2 Vombatus ursinus | reverse complement strand
TTAGGATTAGGTTATTTAGCTTCCAATGAATTTTTAGTCTATTTTTCCATGGCCCTTTATTACATATAATTTTTATTGCAT
>NW_020954666.1:6659-10475 GCF_900497805.2 Vombatus ursinus | reverse complement strand
CAAATGAAGAGAAAATTAAAACAATAATTAGGAGCTATTTTGACCAACTGTATGCCAATAAACTTGACAATCTTAGTGACATGGATGAATATTTACAAAAATATAAATTGCCCAGATTAACAGAAGAGAAAACAAAATACTTAAATAGCTCCATCTTAGAAAAAGGAATTGAACAAGTCATCAATGAACTCCCTAGGAAAAAATCTCCAAGGCTAGATGGATTTACAAACTAATTCTATCGAACATTTAAAGAACAATTCCAATATCATAGATATACTATTTAGGAAAATAGGCAAAGAAGGAGTCTTACCAAATTCTTTTTATTATACAAACATGGTGCTGATACCTAGATTGGGAAAAGTCAAAACAGAGAAAGAAAATTATAGACCAATTTTCCTAATGAATATAGATGCAAAAATTTTAAATAAAATATTAGCAAAAATATTATAGCAATTTAACACAAGAATAATATAGTGCAATGTGATATAGGAAAATGTACTTACTGGTACTTTTCTTTTCAGAATATACACAGTTCTTTACAGAATTATTTAGCACTTTCCATTTTCTGTCCTTTGGCTCTGGGCCACCAGGTGAATTCAATTCAAGGGAAAGGCATAATTCTTCACTAAGAAAGGCTCATAGAAAGAAATGTTCCTTATCCATTAGGCTAATAAAGTCTTCTGTAATTCCATGAAATGTCCACCATTGATTTAAGGTGTTTATTTTGAGCTGTAACTCTTTTATACAATTTGAAGGCTTTAAAAAGATGGCAGTCACTATTCTCTATTATATTTATTATATGTTAATGATAGACATGTCATTATATGCTTCTTGAGAAGCCACCTAAGTATTTATTAGAGCTGGGTGGAACCTTAAAGATCATTTGATTCATCTCCCTCATTATACAGAGGATGTCCTAAGACTTTGAGTGACTTCTTTAAGGTCAATCGATTAAAATTACATGTCAGGCACTTTGACAGGTGCTGGGGATATAAATAGGAAGACTGAAATAATCTCCACTCTCAAGTAGCTTACATTCTGCTGGGGAGACAAATGTAACGTAGCACATTCTCTGGAACTACTCCCCCAACACTCTCTTCACACTGACAGGATGGGTTCCCAAAGTGAATGTCCTATAATGTTCTCTGAATGTCTAGGGCTAACCTTCATGTTTTTCCAATGCTATATAGCTCACAAACCTGGTATTCTTCACCCAATGTCTATTTACTAATATCAATTAGTCAGCCAGATTTAATTACCTTTTACTTAGGAATACTTACTGAGATAGCATAATAAGAATCATTGATACAAAACATACCTTGTGCCCCTCTCCCATGTCTCTGACACACTCTCTCATGAGTATCTACAGAATCTAGGGGAAAGTGGGCTCAAGCTTGGAACACATGTGACAAAGAGTAACTTACAATTCCTAGAATTGCTTTTTCTGGAGTCTTCAAGATATTCCTTTTAGGTATGCTATAATTTTTCTTCTGGTCTCTTTGTAGAGTCCTTGAAGCTACCTTTCCTCTATGTGTCTAGTTTGTCCTTGGATTCCAAATCATCTGACCTTCGCAGGTTCATAAGGTTTTCCTCTGGTGAAGGAAAGAGGAGGGAAAGTAGATAGGGGCTCTATTAATCCCCTTACCAATTAATTTGCTCTCAGGGATTTGGCTGGCTGCTCCCTCCTGGCTCCTCACTCAAATCTTCTGGATTCCTAACTGGTCTGCTCATTTATACAAAGGACATGACTGAGTTTCTTCAAGCTAAGTTCTTTCAACAAGCCTCCTGTGTAGTTTCACTCCATTTCATCCCAAGGCTTTCAAGGATACCTAGTTTAATGCCCTTGATTAATTCATTGATTGATTCAATAGAGGTGTTTTCACCTGATTAAGATAGTTACTTCAAGTGGTGTGGGGTGATTCAATGGTAATATCTAGGTCTTGTTTACATCTTGGTCATATCACTGATTGACCCAGTTAAAACATCTGGGTGACCTCCATCCTTACATACATATAAAGGGCTATACAGAATATATATGCATGTAATATTATATAGTAACATAATATATAATAATATATTATATACAACATTGTATTTATGTATTATGTGGTAATATAATAAAACACATCATATTATATGATTATATAATATAATATGTAAATCAAAACTATTTAATATATAGGACTATACAGAATATACACATATATGAATATAGAATTCCATACAGAATATATACACACATACATTCTGTATAGTCCTATATATTTGTATAAAATATATTTTTTGTCACATTAATATAAAATATATTCATATATTCATGTTTAATATAAAACATATCCACAGATTTATATTTAATATAAAATGTTTATATTTGATATTAACTAAATTTGTATATCAAGATTTAATATAAAATATTCACATATTTTATATTTAATATAAAATTGATGTTTTCATCACAAAAATAGTTGTGGATAATATTATATAAATCATAATATAAGTGTATTTAAATATTTATACATTTATATATTTTAAAATAAATACCATTATATATGTATAGAAAATATGTTTTCATACACACATATATATAAACTTGTTTTGTTCACATATTTATTATAAAATATACTTATGTTTATATATATGTAAATAAGTTTTGCATTCAGTCAGTGAAAATACATAGAGACTAGAGATAGACTGTGAGGAATACAGGAAGGGCCGTTTGGCTGGTCCGTAGACTGTATAGAGAGGA
Source organism: Vombatus ursinus (assembly GCF_900497805.2). Lineage (NCBI taxonomy): Eukaryota > Metazoa > Chordata > Mammalia > Diprotodontia > Vombatidae > Vombatus > Vombatus ursinus. The sequence continues at coordinate 7,729 of NW_020954666.1, read as the reverse complement.
GTAATTTATTCAAGAACTTTGTTCCCAGTCTTCTGTGCCTATTGCCATGGAAGTTCAAGTTCAGTTGTTTCCCATTTCAGGAAAGTACATTTCCTGGCCTGTGCATACCAATTATCCCTTACCTGTTTGCTACTTTTTCTTGTCCACCTCCACAAAACTGAGTGTTTTGAGGCACAAAGTGCTTCAAGTACACACTGTTATAATCTAAAAACACAATATTAAGTTGTACTTAAAGTGCTGTTATCCCACATTATGGGAAATAAATCCCCCTATTTTTTCCCACTTGGGGAAAAAAAGCCAGCATAGGGTCTACTCAATTATTCAAAGACTGTAGAAATGAGAGTCTCTTTGTTTTCATTTCTTTGTCTTCTCTGCCTAACTTTGGGTCATTTTCCTAGTCTTAAATGTTTTTCTTAAAAATTTGTAACTGGAAAGTCTTAAAGATTTGTATTTAGAGAGTAGACAGGCATGATCAATAGTTGGAACTGAAATTCAGACAACTTATCTCCATTGCTTGTAATAGAATTAGTAGAGGATTAGTAGGGTTTAATTGAGAGGATGGCTAAACAGATTGTGGTGTTATTTGGTAATTTCACTTATCCATTCTTTCTTTGTCCCCACTATCCATAGGCAATCAAGAGCAGACTACTCAGGTGAAGGTATCTGGTTCAAAAAGGGCAGGTTTTCTTGATTGGCCAAGAAAATGTGACACAGACCATTGTTTCCCGGTAGTTTCAAATGACTTGGAAGGTGCCATTTAGCAATGGAATTAAAGAGAACAAGGAACTGAAAAATAGTTTGATTAGACTAAGTATGTGTAGATCTGTGCTGGATCTCTCCACACATAATTATGAGAATGTGAAGAAACTGATATACAAAGTATTTGAAGGAGGCCAAAGTACCAAGGTACTGCACCTAGGTGGCACAGTGGATAGATCAGACCTGCACAAGTTGGTGGTAGATAGAAGCTAAAATTAAAATAGGCTAAACTTCTTCAGGCCACAGATAGGTTTTTAGTGGTTCACTTTCCAAGTAAAGGTATAATTAATGATTAAACTATTTTGCAAATA
>NW_020954666.1:0-6597 GCF_900497805.2 Vombatus ursinus | reverse complement strand
GATTTGAACTCAGGTCCTCCTGAATCTAGGGCCAGTGCTCCATCCACTGTGCCACCTAGCTGTCCCTACTTATTACTAAAGATTTTTATTTATCATGAAATAATAATTAACGTTGAAAAATTACTTTGCTAAGGAGTACAAATTATTTTTCAGGTTTTCTTACTGTTAACATTTAGTAACCACCAAAAACACGGTGAAAAGATACAACTCTTACTCCTCTCAGACTAGAGATAGACTGATGATGGTTGGTTGCCACAGGTCACATGACAAACAGGGGAGAGTGTGCAGTGGCAACCCACACACCAAGTTATATTGGTGTGATGGCACAATAGTGACTAGTGGAAGGTGGGTTAAGTGAGGCATGGACAAAACATTCATTACATCTTTACCTTCCTTCATATCCTCTACATTTTTCATGGGGTGCTCGAAATCCTTGTGCAAGCCTGGGATAGATCACTGGGCCCAGGATCAGGAAGATTATCTTCCAGAGTTCAAATTTGGCTTCATACACTTACTATTTGTGCAACCCTGAGCAGGTCACTTAACCCTTTTTGCCTCAGTTTCTCATCTATAAAATGGGCCGGGGAAGGAAATGGTAAACCACACCAGCGTCTTTGCCAAGAAAACCCCAAATGGGGTCATGAAGAGTTGGATGTGACTGAAATGACTGGACAACAATAACCATGGAAATCTTGGCCCTCAATACCAAAAAAAGTGACTAAGAGAACATCAATATTCCAATTTCTATCACTACAAAATCTTTATGAATCAAGGGCAGACCTGCACAACTTGGCAGTAGGTAGGGGCAAAAATTGAAATAGGCTAAACTTCTTCAGGCCACAGATAGGTTTTTAGCAACTCACTTTCCAAGTAAAGGTAAAATTAATGATTAAACTATTTCTCAAAAACACTTATTAAATCAGGACATAATCCAGAAATTGCAATCAGCAAGCACTTCTTTATGAAGTCACCTTCAGTAAAACACTTCCCTGAAAAATCTATTTCTTTAGAAATCTAAAAACTAACCTTAGTAACCACCTCATTTTCTGAGTTTACTTTCTTGAAAAACCTTTGTTCCCCACTGAGATTTTTAACAATTTGGACACTTTAATTTGCTTTTCATTGATGTCCAATTTGCTTAAGTCAGGATGTTTTGATTCAAAATGGTGGTGAAGATTGTATTCCTTCAGAACAGCTACTACTTCTTGGAAACAAGGTACAATATTTTGTCTATCATGTAAGCAAAAAAAATCTATTTGTCCACTCTGTATTAAACATTCTATGTTCTGATTCCATCTTCCATTTCTTTTTATCACCCATTTTACAAAGTCAACCCCAAAACTTTAATATTAGAACCAAAAAATCTCCATAGCAACTGCTCACATACAAAGAAATACTGAATTGAATGTCTGACCTAGGAGAGGGTACCAGACACTCATGTAACTTAGAAGGCTGCCATGCATTGAGGGAGGGGAAGAAGCCCTCATGTTGTTGCCATTCATTGCATAGTGGCTGTCAGCTGCATTGGTTGTCCCTGTTCAACGCCAGTAACAACTGAAAACACAGTGAAAAGAATCTCTTCTCCCTCATCTCAGACTACAGACACACTGAAGATGGATGGTTGCCATGGGTCACATGACAAACAGGGGAGAGTGCAAAGTGGCAACCCACCTGCCAAGTTACATGATGGGTACAATAGTGAGTAGTCGAAGGAAGGGTAAGTGGGGCATGAACAAAGCACTTGTTACATCTTTATTTTCTTTTTCATCCTCTATATTTTTCATGGGTCGCCTAAAATCCTTTGGTGGGCTACAAGTGGCCTACGGGCCATATGTTGTTCAGGCCTGATCAAGGGCATCCTCAATGAGGATACTAGTAGGGAACAAGCAAGTTTTGATGAGCAGTATTCAACAGTGGACTGCATCTTTACCATGTCACAATTGCCTGAAGGATATAGAGGATATAAGCTCCCATTGTGCTTGCTGTTTGTTGATTATGTTAAAAAAAACATTTGATTCAGTACAGTGAAATGCTGCCTTAAAGGCTTTTTTTTCAGCAAGGTGTCTCCCATCCATACATCAAAATAGTTCCTGGATATTCCTGGATAGATATAACAGAATTAACTCTGTTGAGTAACCCTCTGATCATAAATAGCAGGGGAGGTGTAAAACAGGGAGATATATGCCCACTAACTGTGATCACTATTTTGATAGAGGAGCTCCAGGGCAGAAGCCAAGAGTGATTCCTTGTGGATGGTGAAGCCTTCCAGATGCATCTGTTTTGAATGACATTATACTAATTGTATTAAGGCCTCTAAAATGGTCTCTTTGAACAGATCTATAACCATTCAAAGGTGTTGGGCCTAATTATCCACACAGAAAAGATGAAGTGAAGAATACTAATTGCCCAGATTGCAACATGGGTTTGGATGGATAACTTATGTAACTTGTCCAATAATATGTCTGAGAGAGACTGTTCAGATGGATAACAGATTACGACTACAGTTGAATGCAAGAAGGGGAATGAATTGAATTGCCTTTGGGAAATTGAAAAGCTCCTTTAGTTACCTCAAACTTCTTATGAAAGCAAAGGACTTATTAATACCAGTATTGTATGAGTTTTGCTATATGGTAACAAGATGTAGAATACAGTAGATTCCAAAGATTTAAAAAATAAATGTCACATGAAGAGCAAAGGAGAATCATATGGTCGCTGTGAATAAGTTACAACATACAACCAATGAGGGACCCAAAGAGGGAATAGAAGATACTATTAGGAAACTGTATGATAGGAAGTGAAGATAGACTGGTCACATGATGAGGGTGTGGAATCAGGTGAACCCCCAGAGTATTCCACTGGTAACCTTGGAAAATCAAGAGAAATTGAGGAAGAATTCTAACATGTTGAGTAGACCATCTCCCTCACTCCCCTACTGTCATAATGAACTAATGAGAGAACATGGATAAGTCACCTAGAACCAACAGTTATGGATTGCAATCTGTACCTTTGAAAGGAATTTCCAAATTGATAAAATCACAGTCCTGTTTCATCATTTGAGTATGCATGGCTGTCATGTCAACAGCTCCTACCAGATGTCAAATAAAAAGAAAAGATAACATCAGATGTGAGATATAGTGTAGAATATGTCAGGTACTTGGGAATCTTAAGACCTTGTGCCTGTTTCAAATTTGATTCATTCGAATAAGCTTTAGAATTTAGAATAAGCTAAGTGACTCAGTGGGGCAGCTAGCCAGTGGATCTAGTGTTGGCCCTAGAGTCTGGAGGATATGAGTTCAAATCTGGCCTCAGACACTTACTAGCTGTGTGACCCTGGGCAAGTCACTTAACCCAGCTTTTCTGTTTCATCATCTGTACAATAAGCTGGAGAAGGAAATGGCAAATCACTCCAGTATCTTTGCTAAGAAAACTCCATGGATAGTACAGTCCATAGGGTCACAAAGAGTGGGACATAACTTAACAACAACAATAAACATTTATTAAGCATCTAGTTTGTATATGGTATTGTATAATAGGGAGTAAAGACAAAAATGAAACTGCTCCTATTCTCAAGAAGCCTACATTCTCCTGGGAGATGCAACTTGTATATAGGTAAGGAAATACAAGGTAATTTAAGGAGAGAGAACAAGAAATAACAAGTAGGGGTAGGGGAATTGAAGAGCAGAACATTGGTAGTTGGATCATTCTCTATGTCCTTTGTCTTTGCCAGCTCTTAAAATCCAGTGTAGTTCCAGTGCCTACCAACTGTTGGAGCAAATTGGAGACTATAAGTTAGTCTGCCGTGGAAAGTTGCAGGTCAAGGTAAATGATCTCCCAGCATTTCTGGTGAACTGGCAGGTATGTGGGAAGAGAGCCAACAGAATATCTTGTAGTATTTGATCCTAAAGCAGACATCATTTGTGATACCTGAGATAATATGTCAAAAAGAACTTGGAAATCCTATGCCTTTTTTTCTTTATCAATAAAAAGTCCTATTTTTTGGAATTCACTGAAAAGCAGAAGAAAAAGGTGAAGAGTACTTTGTGAACAATGTGGAATCAGGTGAACAATCTGAACAACCTCAACATGTTAGAATTCTTCCTCAATTTCTCTTGACTTTCCGAGGGTATCAGTGAACCTTGTCTCAGGACAGTCTCAGAATTTTAGAATAGGAAAAGACTTGGGTGACTAACTCCCTCACTTTTTAAATGAACTCATAAAAGTGAAATTATTCAATCAAGGTTATATAGCTGTTATGTGGTAGAGCCCAGGCTGGAATCTGAGTTTGAATCCTCTTCTAATTACTACTTGTATAGTTCTTGGGCACATCACTTTACCTCTTTGATATAAAATGAGAAGGCTGGACTAGTAAACTCCATTCCAGGTCTAAAATTATGACTCTGAACTTTTTGGCTTAAATGATATAATATATGCAAAGCATTTTCCAAACTTTACGCACCATATAAAGTCAGCTATTAGTGGTAGTAGTTCAATGCTCTTCCCACTTTTCTACAATGCCATCCTGATATATAGTTTTAAAATCTTCCTACTAAATCATTGTGTTAATGGTTGCACTGGCTCATAAAAGACATTTCTTCCTTCTAGGACTTACTTATCAATCTAGTATTTAATCCTTCTATTTCCTCCAGAGACAAAGGGATCACATACATTCAGTGTGTGTGTGTGTGTGTATTTGTGTGTGTGTATGGTCCTGAATGCAGTGGGAGACCTTGGCCTTTATAAGGTAAGGTCTTTAACAGGTCTCAGTTTGACCAGTTTGACTGAGGCAATGTTTATTCAGTGATTAAGGTCAGGTAAGAAATGAGGCAGAGAATGGTCTTTTTTACATAGATGTCATGGTCCTCTTTGAGAATGAAGAACAAACAACATATGTGTGTATATGTACACATACATATACATCTAGCTATACATATCTATGAATAATATATAATGCACATATATATTACATATTTATGACTGTGCTCATAACTATTTCTATTTTTATAAAATTTGTAAAAATAATGGGATAAATATAAAATAAACATTGTTTTTTTTTTTAGGCAATTGGGGTTAAATGACTTGCTCAGAGTCACACAGCTATTAAGTGTCATGTTTTTGGTCTGAGGCTGAATTTGAACTCAGGTCCTCCTGACTTCAGGGCCAGTGCTCTATCCACTGTGCCATCTAGCTGCCCCAAAATAAAGTTTTAAAAGTATTTTAATAGCATCTTTTTGTTCTCACTAAAATATTAAAATGATATTTGTGGTGAGAGAAATGTGAATATATTTCATAATCTTTGAAAAGCATGGTTTAACATTTTGTGGTACAGTGGTCCAAAGGTCTGGTTTGAAGTTCAGTTTATTTAATATTTGATTTGAATAGTTGTTACAGTTGAAAAAGATACCTCACAAAGATATATAATCCAAATAGAGGAAATGCATCACTGACTGTGATTACTAAATTATGATACTCACTTTTCAATCTCATCTTCCAGTTATGCGAAAGTTTTGTTGAAATTTAGTTAGTAAATTTCCATCTTCCCTGATGTCAATCAACTCTTATTACAAACTAATTGGACCATATTACATTTTTATATTTTTAATAAATGGGTTCAAAAGCCACTGAAACTCATTATTTGGAAGATTTTTAAATGGGTTAGAAAATCATGTTTCCAATTTTTTAAAAATATGAAGACATGAAAATTTTTGTAAGTGACACACGGTTTTCAGCAACCCACAGGGCAGAGAGTATCTAAGGACAGAAGATAGTCTAGAATGTCAAATGCTGGATAGAGGGCAAGAAGAATCAGGACTGAGAATATCATCAGATTTGACAATTAAAGCTCATTAGTAATTGTGAAGAAAGCAACTTCAGTTGATTGAAGAGCCAGGAGGTGGAGTACCTCAAAGACTGGAAGGATAGTGGAGCCCTTGATGGAAATAGGAGAGTTCAGAAGAAGGGTAGGTTTGGGAGGGGAAAAAAAGATAATGTAATGAGATTTGCAGTTCAGATTGCAACCCATTCATGCCTGTTCATTCTAAGCATTATTTCCCACCCTTTCCAATCCCTAAAAAGAAAGAAAGAAGGAAAGAGGGAAAGGAATGAAGAAAGAAAAGTAGGGAACCTCATTGGCCTCTGTCCAGTAATACAGAATCTTCAATAGCCAGGAGACTGGGTGGGGTGGGCTGGGAGTCCAGGTGTGAGGAATAATAGATAGTGGGGAGGGGAGCAATGAATTTCGCCTATAAAGCTGCTGGGTATTTGAGTATCAGGATATAACTGGTTGGAGGGGCCAATGTTTGATGGAGGTTAGCTAGGGACAGAGGGAAGTGTTGAACAAGATGAAGCTAGGTGTCATTGTGTTGGACACAATCAATTAACAAGTAGTTATTAATGCTTAGTATGTATAAGGCTGTGCTAAGCAGCTGGGGATACAATTTATTTATTTTTTTATAATTAATTTATTTTGATTTATCACCAGTCACTTCCATAAGCTTTTGAGTTGTAAATTTTTCTCTTTCTCCCTCCCCAAGACAGCACACAATCTGACATAGGCTATACATATACATTTCTATTAAACATATTTTCACATTAGTGATG
>NW_020954665.1:13748-22091 GCF_900497805.2 Vombatus ursinus | reverse complement strand
GCACAGCCAAAGGCTACGACGAGAGGTGGGACCAGGCAGGCTTAGTCTTGGGACATTCGGATAAAAAGAGGAGCCACCGGACCCAGGGCTAAGCAATCTCCCGGCCAGACCCTCAAGTCTGTTTAGAGGTCCGGCTCTCCCCAGGTCCCGCCGCCGCTGAGACGCTCAGGTGAGGGCTGGGAGAGCCGCAGCTCCCAGGTCCGAGGGGAGGGGCTCAGAAAGGAGCAAAGTCCTCAGGCTCCGGGGGACCCCCGGGATGGGAAGGAGAGAAAGAGGGGGACAGAGCCCGGGCTTGGGAAGGGGGATGGTTGGGGAAGAGTTACTTCCTGTTGCGGCTGGCACATGCGGCTGAGTGGGCAGAGCTTGGCCAGCTGTGAGTGTGAGTGTGAGTGTGTGTGTGTGTGTGTGTGTGTGTGTGTGTGTGTGTTGTGGGTTCCACCTGAACGGGGAATGGGTGGCGGTTGAGTTTAAGGCGATGCACCCTTTCACGGAGTCAGCGTGAAACCAGGACAAGTTAATAGCATCTACTTCCCAGGAAGGTTGTTAGGCAGCTCAAGTGGTAGAGCCGGTAGAGCCCTCTGTAAACCTTAAAAAACGTTAAAGGAATGTTTGCCTTTCTTTTTATTACCATTACTATTATAGAAGCGCAGGTTATTGAGTCCGCAGCTTATGGAGGCTGTGGTGTGTTTTTGGCCCTCACTTAATGGGAGAGGAGATGATAAGGAGGAGAGGGCATTGAAGAGGGTCACTTTTTGGATGGATTTGATGATGAGGAGTGGCCTGCCCCAGGAAGACCTGTGACTTTCTTCTCAGATCTGATCTGGGGCTGTACTCCCTCCCTTTTCCGAGTTTATTCATCTCCGATGACCTGGAGCCTTCTGGATTTCCTCTCCTTGCAAACTCTGCAGACATCCATGGGGTTGGGGGGGGGGAGGTGGGGGCTAGAGAAGTGTAAATGTACTGGCTTGTGTCTGTGTGTACCCCTCTCTTCCAGAGGAGGAGGAAAAGAGCTCCCCTCCTGGGGCCCACTTGAAAGACCCCTTACAATGCCCTGAAAATCCCCCACATCGGGTGCCCTAAAGCTGGGAAAGCTGGCTTCTGGCCTCCAGCCAAGTCCCATCTGCCTGGCTGGGATCCTAGCTCACATGGATACTCCCACCTGACCTCCTTTCCCAGATTGGAGAGGTGGACCTTGTTAGGAGAGAGGCAAGCAAGAAATTGTTTTAGGATGCAGAAGGTTTAGATGCCCAGAGTTTGTGTGACCTGCTTCCCTATCCTTGTACTTGTAAAAGATGGATTTTGGCTTGCAGGGCCTTTGGATCTAAACCTGATAGGATCTGAAAGTCTGGAGGTGGCTATCTCATTCTGGTGTAGAAAAGACAGAAAAGGATTTTGTCCTCTCCCACTCCCTCCTTCAGCAGCTGACTGTAAAGCCTTACCTTTAGACTTTGTAGTATCAAATTTAGAGTTGGAAGGGACCTTAGAGAAACTGAGGTCCTGGAGTGAAGTGACATGCCCATATATGCCCATATCATAGTGACAGAGGTCAGGATTGAATCCATGTCACCCTGATGTCAAATCTAGCTTTATTCTAGGCTAGTATGTTGCTTGGTTATGCTCTTGAGAAATGGGGTTGTTTTGAGTTCTGGAGAAGGTGCATTTGGTGATTAGGTTTGGGGAGAGGCTTAGAAATGTTGTAGTGGCTTTAAGAAAAACATTTGCTTATTACCTATTATGTGCCAGACATTGTGCTAAATACTGAGGTTATAAAGAGTGAAAAGACAGTTCCTTCCCTCAATAAAGCAGTAATCTGCAGACTTTTGCTACGACACACTCCCCATCAGGAAAAAAAATTTGTGAGCACTTGCTCAATACATATGTACATTTACTTCTATAAATTATACATGTACTCCTGTGCTAATAAACACAAATAGAAAAATTTAAAGTATAACATAAAAATGAAATAATATAATCCTAGGGGCAATAGAAAAACTGGAGTGTACGGGAGATAATAAAGAGCAAAATGGTCACTTTAGAATGATTTGCCTGCTGTGTGAGGATAGGATGGAATGGAGGAAGACAGTGCCATGTGATGAATTAGAAGACTATTGCTAAAGTCCATTGGAGAGGTGATTAGGACCTGAACTAGGCTTTTGTGAAGACCAAAGAGAAAGATGCTTTGGCAACTGATTGGATATCTGGGGTGAGGGAAAGTTGAAGGTCAGACTGAGGTTGAGAGCTTAGGAGGGACAGTGGTATCCTTGACAATAATAGCTGTCATAGTTTGGAAAACAAGTGGGTTGGAGGAGAAAGATAATGTAATAAAATGTGCATATCCCGAACACCCTTACCTCCTCCTGTGGGACTCACAGGAATAGAGATAAGAGTCTTTTACTAGTCACTGCTGCAGCTACAACTCCCTCCCTTCCCCCATTTTCTCAAATGGTGCTCCTTGGTACTAGTTTCATCATAGCTGCCTTTAGTTGGGGTAGTTTGGGAACCTGAGAGAGAAGGTTGAGTAAGAGATTACTAGTGTAATTGTATTAGAGACAAGCCTTGTAGGTTGACAGTCAGGAAGTAGGATTTGATCAGACGTCAGCCTCTGAGGTTAATCATGGTAATAATTTTTTAAAAATAGCTGGTGCCTTAAGGTTTCCAAAGTCCTTTGCAAATATTATATCATTTTATCCTCACAACACCCTTGTGAGGTAGGTGCTGTTATTATCCCCATTTTACAGATAAAGAAACTGAGGCTGAGTGTTTAAGTGATTTGCCTACAGCCCCACAGCAATTACTAAGTGTCTGAGGCAGAATTTGAGCTCAGGTCTTCCTAACCCTAGGTCCAGCACTCTATTCACTGTGCCACCTGCCTCTAACCCACTGTGGTCAGACCTTTGCTTCCATTTTGGGAACCACTGCCATAAAATTTAGGAGCATTTCAGCTTTTAAAATTGTTACTTTGAACAGGATGCCAGTTTTTATTATTTGTACTATTAATATTGGCACTTTATTGAGCAGTGTCTCTGGTTTAATGTTTTTGTATCTATGTCTGAACTCCCTGAAAAACTCTAGATCAGCATTACATCTCATATTTACCTTCACTCCATCCCACCCCACACACAATACTGAACACATAACTAAATAATGTATGAATATTTGGTGGAATGAAATTTGTTTTTCCACTGGGAATATTGGGTTTATTTCCCAAAGAAACAAGAGCTTGGATTTTGGTTTGGCTTGAGTTTCAATCATACACATTTTCTAACTCTTCCCTTCCTTTTTTCCCCTTAAGGCTTGAAACATGAATTTGTATGTGTGTTTAGCTTGCCTATGCTTGGGGATAGTAGCTGCTGTTCCAGAACTTGACCGGACTTTAGATGCTAAATGGTACCAATGGAAGTCACAACATAGAAGGACCTATGCAGTGGTAAGATTTAAGCTACTTTTTTCCCCAGATGTATTAAGTACCACATGTCCAAGGTGGACTAATGAAATAGCCTTTCCCCAGAAGCCAAAAATTACCCAGACAAGAGCTTCATTTGCTCAAGACTGTTGCTTTTCCCACCAAAGTTCAAAGGGTAGGGATGTCTAGCATCAGAGCTTGGAAACCCTTCTGGGACAGCAACATTTGGATGTGGTCACCATCCCAACTGGATGCTAACCAAGTGATTGATAGTGCATTTGGTCTGAGGATAGTTTCACTTGCATGTGTAATGATATAAGCAGAAGGTTATTGAACTTTACATTTTTGCACTTGCTTCCAGACTGAAGATCATTGGAGGAGAGCAACATGGAGAAGAAGATGAGAATGATTGAAAAGCACAATCAAGAGTACAAGGCTGGCAAACATAGTTTCCAGATGGAAATGAACAAGTTTGGCGATATGGTGGGTGTGTTGTAACAATCTGATGTTAATAGTGTGAGTAGTCAGTTTTCTTTTGCTCCCAATATGCTTCATATAAATCATCTTTCTCTTCATTTTAGACCAATGAGGAATTCAGACAAGTGATGAATGGCTTTAGACAAAACAGATTTCAAAGGAAGTACAAAGGAACTCTGTTTCGTGAACCTCACTTTGTACAGATCCCTAAATCTGTAGACTGGAGAGACAAGGGCTACGTCACTCCTGTTAAGAATCAGGTATGAAAAACTGTGTAAGCTTGAACCACAGATGACCCAGATAAAACTCAGCAAAACTTAAGATTGATAGTCTCTTAAATAATGGGACTTCATCTCAGATCTGTGACTGAGTTCCTTTCCACATTTAAAACTGTTTACATCTGTCTGAAAAAGATAAGTAAGATTAACTTGTATACTACCCAGTGCTACATTTTGACTTTTGCAGGGTCGATGTGGTTCTTGCTGGGCATTTAGTGCTACTGGTTGCCTGGAAGGCCAGTGGTTCCATGAAACAGGCAAACTTGTTTCACTTAGTGAACAGAATTTGATTGACTACATTACGAATGATGGCAACTGAGGCTGTTACGGAGGTTTAATGGATAATGCCTTTGAATATGTGAAGAGAAATGCAGGCATTGATACAGAGGAATCATATCCCTATGAGGCAATGGTAAATATAGTTATTGGATTTCCCATCATTTGGGTTTAACTATATTTGAAAGGAGAGTCTCCGTTTGGGGGATGGGAGCTGAGGAAGCCTGCAAAGACTAAAGACCTATATACCCACCTTCCTAACTAAAGAAAATCTGTAACTGAATCCAAAATATATCAACACTAAAAATGAGCTGCCGTCACTATGAATACAATCACCCATTGAGAGGAGATCTTAGGAAGTATATAGGCTGTATTGTCTTAGACACTGTAGAGATCATTTGGTCAGACATCTTCATTTTACAATGACTTGCTCAAGATCACAAACATAGTAATAAGGCGCAAACTCTGGATTGGAAGCCAGGTTCCCTGAACCTAAATCCATTCTTGCCTTTGTAGTCTACCCTTGTGCCTTCCTGACACCTAACTCCCACTAGTGCCTCCTTAGGAGAAGGGAATTAAATGACAATTGAGTAGAATTTTGCATAATAACTGCTGACATTTCTCTCATGTTTGAAGTTTACAAACATGTCATTCACTTAATCTCTTTTGATCCTCAAACAGCCCTGTCAGGGGGAGGTATTATCTTGATTTTTCTGATAACTTCTCAATCTCATGATCACATAGCTTGTAATTGGAGAGCTAGATTGGAACCTTGGTCTCACTGGACTATGCCACAACTAGTATGCTCTTACAGTTGCTAATTAATTGGTTGCTTTGTGCCGGTCGTATCAAACACAAATAGAAATGGGGGCCACTGGACCATAGCTTAGAATCTATACGGGATGCATATTGAGTTAGCAGTGATGTGTAGGAATGTTACCAGCCCTCTGGTTTACACTATGTTGCCTTCTTTCAATGTGACTTTCAAATAGTCCTTTACACACTCTCATCCTGCTCTGTTCTTGAGCTGCTCATCTAATAAACTAATGGGAGAACATGGCCCATAGATTTATTAATTTCGTGGCCATCAATTTTAAAATATATCTGGGCAATACCACTGATAATAGTAAACCAAACCTTTTATCTGTTTCATTTTAAAAGGATAGCTACTGTAGGTATGAGCCAGAAAACTCTGGTGCTAATGTCACTGGATTTGTGGACATCCCATCTGGGCAGGAAATGACTCTCACAAAGGCTGTGGCCGCAGTGGGTCCCATCTCTGTTGCTGTTGATGCAGGACATGCATCCTTCCAGTTCTATTGATCTGGTAAGAGTTTGTTCCTCATTATTTCTGCAACAATATATTTAACTGTATTACTGCCATTCACTAGTTAGCATTTCTCAAGTTCATGTTTCACTTGAATATCCTAGGTGTTTATTATGAACCTACATGCAGTAGTGAAAGGCTAATTCATGCCATGCTGGTTGTGGGCTATGGTGTTGATGAAGAAACTGGAAATAAATACTGGATGGTCTAGAACAGGTAAACCAAGGTCTTGCCTGAAATGTCATTGACCTGATGGTTGCCAGTTTCTGGTTATTTCATTTTGAAGAAAGGGGAAGGAGAAAGAAGGGTGGAGTTCTTGGGTTCCTGTGAAGTGGAGAAGGGATGTTCATAGATGAAAGGGGCCCTGTTTTTAGGATCCAGAGTAGATTGAGAGTTCCCCAATGGTTCCTCATAGTTTCCATAACCACTGATAACTAGAGAGTACAGAAGATTTCCTGTTGCCTAGTTTGTTGGACTGTTCTAATACAGTTATTGTCAGACTGACTCACAAAGTACTATGGGGAAAAGCATTTCACTTAGAAAACTTTGAAGTACTTTTTATTGAGTGAGTGGTTGTCATGAATAGGGAAGCTAGGTGGCACAGTGGATGGAGAGCACTGGCCCTGGAGAAAGGAGGACCTGTGTTCAATTAGGACCTCAGACATTTCCTAGCTCTGTGACCCTGGGAAAGTCACTTAACTTTGTTTGCCTCAGTTTCCTCATCTGGGAAATGAACCAGAGAAGGAAATGGCAAACCAATGCAGTATCTTTGCCAAGAAAACCTAAAAATGGGGTCATGAAGAGTCAGACACAACTAATCAACTAAATGACAACAAAGTTGATACCAACAGTTATTTTCATTGCTTTCTGAAAGGTCCAATTCATTTTCTGAATTCTGGCACAATATGTGTGAGAAGGCTTTGTGCCCCTAAAGTAAAAATGTATTTTTGAATGGTGGTCTGAAACTGAATACTTAACTTTCTTTTCAGCTGGGGTAAAAAGTAGGGCGCCAGTGGGTATGTTTTAATGGTCAAGGATGAGAGTAACCACTGTGGAATAGCGACATTAGCCAGCTATCCTGAAGTATGATGTGACTGAAAGAGGACTCCTTCACAGAGAGAGGGGCTCTGACCTGTATCATTTAAGATCAAACACGTGAATCGCCCCAGATCCAAGTTGTAATTTGAGTTTCTTCTGACATTTTACACGTGTCAAATGTAAACACTACTTTGTTATAAATAGCTTGCAATATTCCTTAATTCAAAGTCTTATAGATTTCCATTTTAAAAGTGTATGTATAAAAGTTTTACTTTTTTAAATAAACCTTGATTCACTCTATATGAACTTTGGGATAGCTGATTTTCTTCAATGTGCTCAATTTTGTAGCAAGGGGGGAGAGAGTTAGATTTCTGTTTTTTTGTCTCAGGATGGGGAGTCAGTCAGTGGCTACAGATAGTTTCTGGGATTGAATCCAACATTTTGTACCCTACCTCATTACATTATATTGATTGAAGTGCAAATCAATAGGTCTGGGTGTGGCTTTGACATTACTTCAGTCCCTTCAAAAGCAAAACATGGAAAGTCTATGCCAATTTTCAGGAGCCATTTATAATCAATGTACAGGTTTGTTCTGTAACTTTCAATCTGTTTCTGATCTAAATGGAGACATAGATGTATGGGCCTAAAGTGACACAGAGCTGACATGAGCCATCTTTAAGTTCAAAAAGTTTTTCAAGGTGACCTAACCATAATATCATAATGAAGGCTGCTATTAAACATGATTTTTTTTTGTATCTTTTCTATCAGCAACTTAAAGCCTTTGAGTAAAATGATAATTTTAATTTTAGAGTTGGAATAAATCTTAGATGGCTACATGGTTCACATTTATCTAGTACTTTAAAAAGTTGTCAAAGTCTCTTATATAATACATTCAGTTAATCAATAAACATTAAGTGTCTGCTATGTGCCAGGCTAAAATGATGGTGATACAAATAAGAAAAAAGACAAGCCCTGCTTTCAAGGAGCTTGCAATCTTAATTAGGAAAAAACAAGACAAAAATAAGATGAAGTGGGGGGGGTGAAGGGTTCCAGGGAAGGTACTGGACTTAGGAGCAGGGTAGAAAAGTCAGAAGCCCCAAAGTAGTGTACTCAGGTGAGAAATGAGGAATTTCACACCATATACCATAATCTCACACCATATACAATATAAAGTCAAAATGGATTCATGATTTAGATATAAAGGCTGACATTATAAGCAAACTGGGAGAACAAGGACTAGTTTACCTCTCAGATCTGTCAAGAAGGGAAGAATTTATGACCAAACAGGAGATAGAGAACATTATGAAATGCAAAATGGATAATTTTGATTACATTAAATTGAAAAATTTTTGCACAAACAAAGCCAATGCAACCAAGATTAGGAAGGAAGCAGAAAACTGGGAAAGAATTTTTATAACCAGTATCTCTGATAAGGGCCTCATTTCTAAAATATATAGAGAACTAAGTCAAATTTATAAGAATACAAGTCATTCCCCAGTTGATAAATGGTAAAAGGATATGAATATGCAGCTTTCAGATGAAGA
>NW_020954665.1:12995-13558 GCF_900497805.2 Vombatus ursinus | reverse complement strand
TGACCCAGCAATACCACTTCTAGGGCTGTATCCCAAAGAGATCATAAAAATGGGAAAAAGATCCACATGTATAAAAATATTTATAGCAGCTTTTTCTGTGGTGGCAACGAATTGGAATTTGAGGGGATGCCCATCAATTGGGGAATGGCTGATCAAGTTGTGCTATGTAAATATAATGTAATACTATTGTGCTATAAGAATTGATGAGCAGGTGGACTTCAGAAAAACCTGGAAAAACTTGTGTGGACTGATGCTGAGTGAAGTGAACAGAACCAGAACATTGTACACAGTAACAGTCACAATGTACAATGACTAACTTTGGTAGACTTAGCCCTTATCAGTATTGCAAGGATCTAAGATATCTCCAAAGGTCTCATGATGAAAAGTGCTATCCACATCCAGAGAAAGAACTATGGAGTTTGAATGCAGATCAAAGTATACTATTTGCTATTTTTTTCTTCTGTTCTATTTTATTTCCTCTTTCTTGTGGTTCCTCCTATTAGTTCTAATTCTTCCTTACAACATGACTAATGTGAAAATTTTTTAAAAAAGAAAGAAATACA
>NW_020954665.1:12820-12885 GCF_900497805.2 Vombatus ursinus | reverse complement strand
GAAGGTGGCCTAGCTATACCAGATCTTAAATTGTATTATAAAGTAGCAATCATCAAAACTATTTG
>NW_020954665.1:8478-12693 GCF_900497805.2 Vombatus ursinus | reverse complement strand
CCTAAGAAATAGAGTGGTGGATCAGTGGAATAGGTTAGGTATGCAAGACACAACATTCAATGATTATAGTAATCTACTATTTGAAAATCCAAAGTCTCCAGCTTCTGGGATAAGAACTCACTATTTAACAAAAACTGCTGGGAAAATTGGAAAATAATATAGCAGAAACTGGGCATAGACCAACATCTTACACCCTATACCAATATAAAGTCAAATGGGTACATGAATTAGATGTAAAGACTGATACTAGAAGCAAACTAGGAGAGCAAGGGATAGTTTACCTATCAGGTCTATGGAGAGGGGAAGAATTTATGACCAAACAAGAGATAGAGAACTATGAAGTACAAAATGGATGATTTTGATTACATTACATTAAAAAGGTTTTGCACAAACAAAGCCAATGCAACCAAGATTACAAAGGAAGCAGAAAGCTGGGAAACCATTTTTACAGCCAGTGTCTCTGATAAAGACCTCATTTCTAAAATGTATAGAGAACTGAGTCAAATTTATAAGAATACTAGTCATTCCCCAATTGATAAATGGTCAAAGGATATCAACAGGCAGTTTTCAGATGAAGAAATTAAAGTTATCTGTAGTCATATGAAAAAATGTTCTCAATTACTATTGATTAGAGAAATGCAAATCAGAACAACCCTGAGGTACTACATCAGATTGGCTAACATGACAAAACAGGACAATGATGAATATTGGAGAAGATGTTAGAAAATGGATCACTGATGCATTGTTGGTGGAGTTGTGAACAGATCCAACCATTCTGGAAAGTGATTTAGAACTTTGCCCAAAGGGCTATAATACTCTGCATACCCTTTGACTCAGCAATACCACTTCTAGGGCTGTATCCCAAAGAGATCATAAAAATGGAAAAAGGACTCACATGTACAAAAATGTTTATAGTAACTCTTTTTGTGGTGGTCAAGACTTGGAAATTAAGGGGATGCCCATCAATTGCGGAATGGCTGAACAAGCTGTGCTATATGAATATAATGGAATACTATTGTGCTATAAGAAATGATGAGCAGATGGATTTCAGAAAAACCTGGAAAGTCTTATATGAACTGATGTTGAGTGAAGCGAGCAGAAGCAGAAGACCATTGTAACAGTCACATTGTGTGATGACTAACTTTCCCAGAGTTGGCTCTTCTCAGCAATGCAAGGATCTAAGACAACTCCAAAAGACTTATGATGGAAATTGCTATCCACATTGAAAGAACTATGGAGTCTGGTTTTGTCTTATTTTTGTTTGTTTTTTGGGGTTTGTTTTTTTTTTGGTGAGACAATTGGAGTTAAGTGACTTGCCTAGGGTCACACAGCTAGTAAATCTCACATGTCTGGTCTGAGACCAGAACTGAACTCAAGTCCTCCAGATTCTAGGGCTGGTGCTCTATCTACTGCGCCACCTAGCTGCCCCTAAGAACTACAGAGTCTGAATACAGATTGAAGCATACTAGAATTTTCTTTTGTTGTTTTGTTTTGTGTCTTCTTTCTCATGGTTCCTCTCATTGGTTCTATTACTTCTTATAACATGACTAATGTGAAAATGTGTTTAATATGAATGTATATGTAGAGCCTCTATCAGATTACATGCCATCTTGAGGAGTGGGGAGAGTAGGGAGGAGGAGAAAATTGAAAACTCGAAAGCTTAAGGAAATGAATGTTGGAAACTAAAAATTAATTAATTAATTAAAAATTTAAAAAAAATCCCTTTGGGGACCTAAGTGGAACTGGCCTGTTGGACAACACAGTTCTTTCTTTCTTCCTTCCTTTCTTCCTTTCTTCCTTCCTTTCTTTTTTTCTTTCCTTCCCTCCCTTCTCTCTCTTTCTCTCTCTGTCTCTCTCTTTCTCTCTTTCTCTCCCTATCTCTCTCTCTCTCCATTCCCTCTGTCCACATAAGGTATCATACCCTTACTTGTGGGTGCTCTGCCCAAGGAAATCTAAATTTTGACCACTGAAACCTTTTTCTTTTAATGGCCATACCTCAAACCCAAATCACTCTGGCTCTTTTTTGATTGGCCAACAATAGGTCCCAGGCCAAGCCTTACTTGTTCATTGTTTGGACCCTGATTGGCTCAGAGTGAATATAAATAGCAATTGTTTCTATTTTAGCCAGAAACCCTGAGGGTCTTTCCTCTCAGATTTATAAATATATACATATATATATATATATATGTGTGTGTGTGTGTGTGTGTGTGTGTATGTATATGTGTGTGTTTGTATATATATGTATGTATGTATATGTATATATATGTATATATATATATTTTTTTTACTAAAGAGGCCATTCTCTGCCTCATTTCTTACCTAGCCTTTATCACTGAATGAGGTGTTGCCTCAGTCAAACTGAGACCTGTTAAAAGATCTTAGCTTAAAAAGGCCAAGGTCTCCCCCTGTATCCAAGGCTATTTCCAGTCATCTAGATCTATATCTCACCACTGGAGCCAGGTCCTCTGGAGGAGAAAGTGAGGCTGGTGACTTTGCAAAGCCCTCCCTCACTTAAATCAATTCACTTGCATGTCATGGCATCACCTCCCTGATGTCATGGTCCTCTTCAAGAACAAAGGACAAATTCAGTCATTTCAGTCATGTCTGACTCTTCATGACCCCATTTGGGTTTTCTTGGCAAAGACACTAGAGTGGTTTGCCTTTACCTTCTCCAGCTTACAGATGAGGAAATGGAGGCAAACAGGGTTAAGTGACTTGCCCAGGGTCACACAACTAGTAAGTGTCTGAGGTTGGATTTGAAGTCAAGTCTTTCTGGAAAAAAAAAAAAGAACAAAGGACAAACAATATCCAAATTATATATTAAGATTTTCAAATCATGCACATACCAGACAATAAAGAAAGTCACAATGATATTGTGGCAGAAAGCACATGAACATCAAGTGATTTCACCAGCAGGCCCAAAAATGCAACCCTATGAAACTATGGTAGTCTAGTTGGGACCTGATTTCAACAGTCTTAAAAAGTGAACATTTAGTATTTCCGGGAGCCATGATGGTGGTGTAAGCAGTAAGTCACTCTCACTCTCCTTTATTGACCCCGAAAATATTACTCCAGGAATCCTGGAACAGTGGAGCTGGCAGAAAGATGGAGTACAGTTTTTTAACTTGTGAGGTTAGAGGGATTAACAGGAAAGGTCTCTCTTCCTATGGCTGAAGGGGACCAGTACAAGGTAGGAGATGTCTGGGCAAGCCAGCAGCAAGCCCCACCTTAGCAAACCAGTGGGAGATCCTAAGCTGCAGGAAGGAGGAGCTGGCAAGCACTGACATCATGACACCTGTGTGCCTTTGCATAGCCAGGAAAACTGGCAGATACTAGCGCAGAGAACACCCAATTGTGTAGCAAACGGGTATTCACCAGTGTCTGAGCCTACCATGCTCTAGTGTAGCCCTGGGTGAGGAGGCAACCTCCAGAGGCCAGACCACCCCGACCCTCAGACCCCACCCCGGAAGCTTGAGTGCAGTGCAGGGGAAATGCAGAAAAACCCAACCTGGTCTCAGTACACACCAACTGCCACCAACACCTCCAGCTCAGCACCAGGTAAGCTACAGCCTCTATAGCCTCCAGCTGCTAGAACCTGAGGCTCCAACACACAACGCCAGTAACCAGGCCCCTGGCACCCAGTACAAGAAGCTTGAGACAATTCCCCCTGTGCCCCAGAAGCAGAGATCAGCTTTAAAAGTCAGGAAAAAGGCAAACACCATGAGCAAAAAGAAACATAGAAAAACAAAGACCATAGATTCTTACTATGGGGACAGGGAAGATCAAAAACAAAATCAGAAAAAGACAGCATTGTCAATATACCCACATCTGAAACCTCAAAAGGGAATATGTATTGGTCTCAAGCCCAAAAAGCCTTCTTGGAAGAGCTCAAGAAGGATTTTAAAAGTCAAATTAGAGAGGTAGAAGAAAAATTGAACAATTCCTTTAAAAATAGAAGTGATAAAGTGGAAAGAGAAAACAACTCCTTAAAAACTAGAATTGGCCAAATGAAAAAGGAGGTACAAAAGCTAACTGAAGAAAACAATTCATTATAGAATTGGCCAAGTGAAAGCTAATGGCTCTATGAGACATCAAGAATCAGTCAAACAAAATCAAAAGAACAAAAAATTGAAGAATACATAAAATACCTCATTGGAAAAACAACTGATCTGGAAAATAGATCCAGGAGAGATCATTTAAGTAGTATTGGTCTAC
>NW_020954665.1:8275-8359 GCF_900497805.2 Vombatus ursinus | reverse complement strand
CTGAAAGCCATGATCAAAAAAAGAGCCTGAACAGCATATTCCAAGAAATCATCAAGGAAAACTGCCCTGAGGTGCTAGAACCAG
>NW_020954665.1:6280-8080 GCF_900497805.2 Vombatus ursinus | reverse complement strand
ATGAAAAGACCAGAACTGAATAGAAAATTTGACTTTCAAATACAAGACTCAAGAGAAACACGAAGAATAAACAAGAGAGAGAAATCATAAGGGACTTAGAACTGTTTACGTTCCTGCATGGAAAGATGATATTTGTGACTCATGAGACCTTTGTCAGTATTAGGGTAGTTGGAGGGAAAAAATTATATGTATGTATATATAGATAGATAGATAAATAGAGGGCACAGGGTGAGTTAAAGATGAAGGAGTGATATCTGGAGAATAAAATTAAGGGGTGAGAGGATTATACTGAGAGAAGGACAAAGGGAGAGGTAGAATGGCGTAAGTTATCTCACATGAAACACACAAGAAAAGGCTTTTACAGTGGAGGGGAAATGGGGGAAGGTCAGAGGGAATGAGTGAATTTTAATTCTCATCAGATTTGGCTTAAGGAGGGAATAACATACACACTCAATTGGGTATGGAAATCTATCTTACCCTACAGGAAAATGGGGGGGGAAGGGGACAAGAGAGCAGGGGGATGATAGAGAGGAGGGCAGGTTAGGGGAGGGAGTAATCAGAAGCAAATACTTCTAAGGAGGAACAGGGTCAACAGAGAGAATAGAATAAATGGGGGGTGGGATAGGATTAAGGGAAATATACTTAGTTTTTCACAACATGACTACTATGGAAGTGTTTTGCATGACTTCACAAGTATAACCTGTATCTAGTTGCTTGCTTTCTCAATGAGGGTAGGTGGAGAGGGAGGAAGGGAAAAAAGTTGGAACTCAAAGTTTTAAAAACAAATGTTAAAAAATTGTTTTCACATACAATTGGGAAATAAGATATACAGGCAATGGGGTATAGAAATCTATCCTGCCCTACAGGAACATTGAAGGGGAAGGGGATAACAGAAGGGGGGTTGGAGATAGAAGGGAGGGCAAATTAGGGGAAGGGGTATTCAGAATGCATGGCATCTTGGGGTGGGGGGAGGGACAAGATGGGGAGAAAATTTGGAACTCAAAATCTTGTGGAAGTGAATATTAAAAACTAAAAACAAATTAATTAATTTTTTAGAAAAAAGGAAAAAAAAGAAAGAAACAATTCAAATATCATGGAACCCCAGTCAGGATTACGCACGACCTTGTAGCTTTTACATTAAAAGACTGGAGGTCGTGGAATACAATATTCCATAAGGTAAAGGAGCTTGGATTACAACCAAGGATCAACTACCCAGCGAAACCGAGCATAATCTTTTAGGGGAGGAGATGGACATTCCATGAAATAGGGGAATTCCAAACTTTCTTAATGAAAAGACCAGAGCTTAACAGAAAATTTGACCTTCAAATACAAAACTCAAGAGAGGCATAAAAAGGTGAACGGGAAAGAAAAACAACAACAACATATTATTATTAATAAGGGCAAATTGTTTACATGCCTACATGGGAAACTCTTAAGAACTGTATCTTTATTATGACATTTAGAAGGGGTATACATGAAGATGTAGGAAAATTGGAACACTAATGCATTGTTGGTGGAGTTGTGAACTGATCCAAACATTCTGAAGAGCAATTTGGAACTATGCCCAAAGCGCTATAAAACTGTGCATACCCTTTGACCCAGCAATACCACTTCTAGGGCTGGATCTCAAAGAGATTATAAAAATGGGAAAAAGACCCACATGTACAAAAATATTTATAGCAGCTCTTTTTGTGGTAGCCAAGAATTGGGAATTGAGGGGCTGCCCATCAATGAGGGAATGGCTGAACAAGTTGTGGTATATGAATGTAGTGGAATACTATTGTGCTAGCAGAATTGATG
>NW_020954665.1:1239-6149 GCF_900497805.2 Vombatus ursinus | reverse complement strand
CTATCCACATCCAGAGAAAGAACTATGGAATCTGAATGCAGATGGAAGCATACTATTTTCTTTCTCTTTTTTTTTTGTTTTGTTTCTTCTTTTTCATCGTTCCTCCCATTGGTTCTAATTCCTCTTTACAACATGACTAATGTGAAAATATGTTTAATAAGAATGTATATGTACAGCCTATATCAGATTGCATGCCATCTTGGGGAGGGGGGAGAGTAGGGAGGGGGAGAAAATTGAAAATTCAAAAGATTATGGAAGTGAATGTTGAATACTAACAATAAATAAATTAATTTTTTAAAAAAGTGATTATAATTCAACCATTGTTAAAATTGTTAAATTTAATTGTTTAAAATTATTAAATTTTGTTATAATTATTTTTAAAATCCCTATTTAAAAGTCATACTTTAAAAAAATCCCACTGCATATTTTATTTAAATAATAATTTTCCTTATACTTTGGTATCTCAAAAGGCATATGATTTCTTCAGTGTTGGTGAACTAGGGAGGCAGTGAGATATAGTACCCAGAGTTCTGAAGTTGTAATCCAAAGATACCTAGGTTTAAATCTTGCTTGTGATAGTTTAGGGACACTGGATCTTGCCCAACCACCTCACCTTACAGATAAGATAACTGAGGTCCAAGGGGATTCAGTGACTTGCCCAACATCACACACGTAGTGTGTGTCCAATATGAGGTTTGAATCTATGTCCCTTTGATTTCAACATCAGTGGTCCCAACTAAAACCCCACCTTCTGCAAGAAGCCTTTCTGATTTCCTCTTAATGCTTGTGCCTTCTTTCTGAGATTATCTCCAATTTATACCTCATATAGCTTATTTGTACATAATTTTTTGCATGTTATTTTCTTTCATTAAACTATGAACTCACTGGGAAAAAAATGAATTAATGCACACTGAATACATGGCAAGGGTTCAGATATAACACTACTGAATTGTACAACATATTAGTACACTTATGTTTTCCATGTCGAGGGGCTTAGGGACACAGCACCTCCACGATCTAGAAAATCTGTATAAAACTTTTCAGCCCTCCCTTCATACCAGAGAAGTCTCAATTTTTTTCTTTTTCCTTTATAGGGTGTTTACAATACCTTATTTTAAAATTTGGGTTAATTCCTTGGTCATAGGCTATATTATACAATACTATACATATATTTTATGCATTTCTGAGTTTCTAAACTTTTTCTATGTTGTCTACTGGTTTTCACGTGTTGTCTGAGGCCTTCACAAAACTCCCCCAAAATTCCCATTTAATTTCATATGTCGACCCACGATACAATGAAACCACGATGGGGAAAATCACAATGTTGAAGGGATAAGTGTACTAAAACAGTTCTAGAGTTAATAGTTTATGGCACTTGTTAGGACCTGAATATCATCCATTAATGGAAAATTATTGGGTTAGCAACTGCCATGAATTTGAGTATATATTTAGGTGACTGGATTATAAAACTGAAAATATTTAATTATGTTCAACTCTTCTTTGCTTCAGTTTTACTGGAGTCTTTGCTTAGTCCTTTAGTGACTCTCTCTTCTCCAGCTTGAGCTTTTCTTCATTGTCATATAAATAGGGAAGGAGACACAAAACAAGAGGTGACCAAGGGGGCATTTAATGCAATGCTTATGCTCTAACTTCCAAGTGTGAACAGTTACTATTTCTGCCAGGGCTGGGCGTGGGGTGGGGAGACACCTGGAGCTCATGCCCATGGTCACTTCACAAGGGTCCCCCTACTTGTCCCTTCCTAGAATTTCCATTGAGAGAGTTACAGTTCATAGTTCCGAGGTGAGAGAAAAAGTGGTTTCTGTTTTTAAATTGACACAGCACATCCTTGTCCTCAGCAAATCAGATGGGGACAGTTGGCACATTTATCCATATTGCCAACTCTGGAAAAGTTTCTAGAATATCAGGAAGACTCAAATACTGCTCCTCCAAGTGCTTCCCCAATGTCCTCTATCGAAGAGTCTCAAGTGTGCTCACAGTCTTCAATGGCCTCCCAAATGGAGTCTCTGGTTCAAAGGGTATGGACATCTCAGTCTCCTGTCATTATAATTATCCCTTCCACATCACTGGGCTTACAGGTTCAGTGCCCCCTCAATCTGGAAAATCTACATAAAATTTTTTGACCCTCCCTTCATACCAGAGAAGAAGTTTGAATTATTATGATATTAAAAGGTAAAATATTTATATTATATAATGCTATACACATATTTTATGCATTTCTGAGATTCTAAACTTTTTCTGTGTCATTTGCTGCCACTTGCATGTCCTGTGCAGCTTCTGTAAAACTCTCCCACGATTCTCATTTAATTTCTTATGTCGACCCGTGCTGTATCAAAACTTCCATGGGGAAAGTCACCATATGGAACTGTATCGTGTTATTGTCTACATTTTCTTGTAGCTCAGTTAATGTTTCCTTTATGAATTTGGATTCTAAGGCATTTGGAGCATATAAATTTATTACTAATATTGGTTAAGAAACCAGACAACAGTCTATAGTTCCTTTCACCATAGTTCAGTTTCCATGTTTATTACCCCTATTAATCTTTTGAATATTTGCTTTTGCTTTGTCAGAGAGCATGGTTGCAACTTCTGCTTTTTTGGATTCACTTGATACATAGTAAATTTTTTTCCATCCCCTCAGTTTTATTTTGTGTAGATCTTTGTTTTGTAAATATGTTTCTTTTAAGCCACAGATTACTGGATGTTGTTTTCTTATCTAATCTTTAAATTCACATTTTAAATTGTTAACATTATGTTTGTATTTTCCTCCATTTGTCTCTAATATTGGGTTTTTTCAAGGTATAATTTTTTTAACCTTCTTCTCCTGTAAACATAGCATTATATTCCTTCAGTTATTTTGGTTTATTCATTTTAAGGTGTCTTATTCCCAAAGGCTCTCTTCCTGTCTCCAGTGATTACTCTCATCCTATTAGTTATTCCTCCCTCTTTGGGGTTTTGCTAATTAGTTCCAATTTCTTTCCTGCTTTTATGGGATTATTTAATTCTTCTCTTTCTTTTTTTTTCTCTCAGTCAAATAGATTCCCACTTCCTAGCCAGCCCTTCCACTTGACCTGTTCATTATTTTTTCATATGTCATTTTTGGCATCCCTTTTCAGAGAGGGTTTCTCTCACTCTCTCCATCATTCATTTTCTCTTTCTGTCTGCTCTCATTCCTAACCTCAATAACTATCTATTCTCTCTCTATTCTCTGTATTCCTTATGAAATCATAAATTCTATGTTATCCATTCTGAGCTTCTGCCCTCTTGGTAGTTTCTGCCACTGCCTTGTAGAGATTACCCAGAAGGTTCCCCTTTTCCATTGTGTCTTACTCCCAGAACATAGACAGTTCCTACATGGGACAGAGAAGACACTTCCACAGGGTAGTGACCACCCTCCTCCAACTTCTCTGATTTTGCAGCCCATCACTGGTATATACCCTCTCCCTAGTTACCATCTTTTCTCCATTTGCCTCAAAACTTATCCACTCTCTCAGATGCCAGTTGCCCCCAGGATATCCAAATTCTTCCCTCCCAAAGTAGAACAAGTGGTCTTTTCAAGCACCAAATCCATACAAATACAAGCATCAAAGACCACCCTCAGTACAAGGTCCCCATCTCCCTTCACAGAATATCTCTCTTCACCCAGAGAAGCCTTTATCAGTAGAACCCCCTTCTACTACTAAAGTAAGGCCTCCCTCCTCTCCTTTTCCCTTTTCAGTCCTTTTCCTCAACTCCTCACCCACTCCTCTGCAGTTTCTTCTCTTCCTAAGACCACCAGGGTTACCTTGCTAACCCTTGACTTGATTCACCCTATGCATATCACACACTCCCCTCTTCCCTTTTCATTCATCCTCCCATTTTTGGAATATTGTTGCTGTTCAATCATGTCCAACTCTTTGTGACACCATTGAGGTTTTCTTGACAGAGATACTGGAATGGTCTGCCATTTCCTTCTCCAGATCATTTTAGAGATGAAGAAACTGAGGCAAACAGAGGTAAGGGACTTACTCAGGGTCACACTGAGGCTCAATTTGAACTTAGGTCTTCCTGACTCCAGGCTCACTGCTCTGTCCACTGTACCACCTAGCTGCCCATTTTGTAATGTAGTCCCTCAAAAAAAAAAAAGTCATCAATTCACCTGTAGGGAAGGTATCACCAAGTTCTGTCTGCTGCATTTATTCATTCTCCCTGAATTCCTGTTGTTTGGGATATTTGAGAAGCAAATAATACTTTGAGGTCACGTTTTCTTTCCAAAAAAATTTCAAATACTTATTATTGAATGTCCATCATTTTAAATTTATGGTTTAGCTCAGATTTGTAGGTTAAGTCACCCTGGGCTGCATCCTGAGCTCCATTGCTTTTTGGAACACATTATTCCTTTGCCTCCTGTGTTTTCTAATGGGTGTGAAATGGTATTGGGTCATTTGGGTTTCTTTTCCTTTATGTTTGAAGGTCTTTCTTATTTTTTCTTGTAGAACTTGTTTCTGAATTGAATTGCTAAATTGAACCATCATGTATCTTAGGGTTTAGAGCTTTGGGGTTTTTTGTTTATTTGTTTGCTTCTGGAGATAATCTATGAATTTTTTCAATTGACATTTCATTCTGTATGCTCAGAAGTTCTGGCTGCTCCCTTGTATTATTTCCTGCATTATAATGTTAATTTTTTTTTGTCCCGTCATATTCTTGTGCTGGTCGGGCCGTGCACTCTCCTTCTAACAGGAGCAGGCTGCCAGGGTCATACTCACCAGTCCTCGGAGCCCACCCGGATAAACATAGAGACGAGCTGATTGGGAGGTGCAAGCACTCGAACTTTACTCAGAGACCATCACAGCAAGGCCAAACAGGAAAGCAAGAGCAGGAGCAAGAGAGCAAGCTCCGATCCCTACCGCCCT
>NW_020954665.1:690-1197 GCF_900497805.2 Vombatus ursinus | reverse complement strand
TATATACCTTCCTAGCCCCTCCTCCTCAGCCTGCCTACTAGTGATTGGTTGTAGGATCAGACACCGGAAGGGGATGTCTGGGTTAGCACTTCACCAAGGGAGAGGACGTGACAAAGGAAGCTAGGCCTAGATACCGGAAGGAGATGTCTGGGGTTAGCGCTGCACCTAGGGAGAGGACTAGACAAAGGGAGCTCGTTCTCTGTCGTCCCACTCCCACGTGGCACAGCCCCCTGCCTCAGGAGCACATGCTCTGGCTACTTCCCCATATCCAGTTCCTATCCCAGTTCCACAACTCCACATGGCTCAGCCCCCTGCCTCGGGAACACAAGCTCTGGTTACTTCCTAATATCTTGTCCCTGCCCCATCTTGCCACAACCCCCATGTGGCACGTAGCCAACATCAGACAATCCCTCACAATTCCCCCTTTTTGTTTAATCAAGGGGGCAGAGACGGGGTCTCAAGACTAGGGCCTCAGTTTTGAGTGCATCTAATGAACCTCTAAGAATT
>NW_020954665.1:0-583 GCF_900497805.2 Vombatus ursinus | reverse complement strand
TGTTCCGCGCCAGTCTAATTAACACCCACAAAGCCTGGAGTTCAGAGGAAAGATTTGTAGCCTGGATCTGGGAAAGGGTATGGGGATCATAACACCAAATAGAAAAGAAAGGGAGAGTGTCATTTATGCTTCGTGAAAGGGCATCGCAAGTGGCATTATGGTTTAAGGGTGTTACACAAATGGATCGATATCGGCCATCGCATGGCAACTGCTGTCTCAATTCCAGCCACATAAATTCATTCCCAATGTCCTGGGTAGCCAATGCTATTTTTTGAATCTGCTCCTCCAGCTGCTGATCAATACCAGCCTGCACTTGGAGGGCGTGGGCGAATTTATTGACCAGCTCTTCTATTTGTGAGGCAAGCAATTGCTATCCCCTATATAAGTCCTGTATCTGGAACTCCTCGAAGATGGATGCCGCCAACACAAGTGCCCCCAGTCATTCTCTCTTGTGTCGACGATAATTGATTGCTTTACCTATCTCCTCCCACCTGGCATCTTCAGCAGAGGTGAACCAATTGGCAGGGGTCTTAGCTTTTGTCAGTGTAAGGTGGCAAATGCCGAGGAGGTACAATGTGGAGTT
>NW_020954664.1:325985-344427 GCF_900497805.2 Vombatus ursinus | reverse complement strand
GACAGAAATTCAGGCCAGTCATTCCCTCCAGAGGACAGCAGATCCCCACGCTAACATAAAATGAGAAGTGAAGATGTAGGCTGGAGAAATGAGCAAGCAAAAAAAGAAATTGACCATACAAAGCTGCTATGATGACAGGAAGCTCAGGGCATAAACTCAGAAGACAATGTCTTGAAAAGAAGAGTAATATAAGAAAAACTGGGAAAATAATTGAAAGATGAGCAAAAAGGTATGAAAAGAGAATCAACAGTTTAGAAAAAGAGTCCCAAAAATATGGAAGAAAATAATTCCTTGTAAGTCAGAATTAACCTAATGGTGAGAAGGTACAAAACCTCAATGAATAAAATAACTTCTTAAAAATTAGAATTGGATCACTGGTAACTAATGACTCCATGATACAACAAAAAATAGTAAAACAAAGTACAAAGCCTGAAAAGTAATAGAAAATATTTAATCTCATAGAACTGGATAACATTAAACAGAGATAATTCAAGAATCAATGGACTACCTGAAAGCTATGATCTAAAAAAAAAAAAAAGCCTTGACACTGTCTTTTTAAAAATCATAAAGGAAAAATGTCCAAGTATCTTAGAACCAAAGAGCAGAGGTGAAACCGAAAGAATCTCTTAGTCACCTTCTACAAGAAATCCTTAAATGAGAACTCCCAGAAATATTCTAGCCAAAATGCAGAGCTCCCGAGTCTAGGAGAAAATACTAAAGGAACCAGAAAGAAACAAGTCAAATACTGTGGAGCCACCTTCAGTATCACACAAGATTTATAATCTACCATTATATAGGATTTGAGGGCCTGGAATATGAGTTTACAGAAGATCTGAGAGTTAGGATTGTAACCATGGATAACCTAACCAGCAAACTTAGTATAATCCTACAAAGGCAAAAAATGTTTTCTTAATGAACATGAGGACTTTCTAGCATTCCTGATGAAAAGACCAGAGCTGGATAGAAAATTTGACATTCAAACACAATGCTCAAGAGAAGTATAAATATGTAAACATGAATGAGAGATCATAACAATTTAACAAGTTTAAACTGTTTACATTTCCATGTGGGAAGATGATACATGTAACCTCTAAGAACATAATCATCATTCTGAGAGTTAGAAGGAGTATACTTAGGCAGAAGGCATGGGTGTGGGTCTATTGTGTTAGTATGATCTCCAAAGAAGAATGGAAGGGTGAGAAAAAAGGATGCACTGGGAGAGGGGTAAAGGAGAGAAAGAATGGGAAAGTTAATTCACATAACAGAGGTTCTTCAATAGAAGGAAAATTGGGGGCGCAGTGAGTGGACAATATTTGACCCTCACTCTCATCTGAACTGGTTCAATGAGGGAAGAGTATATATACATACACAGTTAGGTATAGAAATTCATTTAAACTTTCTACCAGGGAAGTAGGAATGGAAGGGGCTAAGAGAAAGGCATGGGGGCTGTGGTAAGAGGGAGGGGAGATTTAGAAAGGTAGTGGTCAGAAGCTAAACAGACTTTTGTACTGTTACTTCATATTACTGTTAGTTCTTATTCAGGATGAAAAAGAGAAGGATAAATAGAAGAGAATAGGATGGAGGGAAATACACAATTAGCAATCCTAATTGTGAATGTGAGTGGATGAACACACCCATAAAATGGTAGAGGGTAGGAGAATGGATTAGAAACCAGAATGCAACAATATGTTTTTTTTACAAGGGAGAGATGAAATAAAGATACACAGAGAGTTAAAATAAGAGGTTGAAGAAGAATCTGTTATTGCTTCAACAAAAGTAAAACAGGCAAGGGTAGCAGTCATCATTTTAGACAAAGGGAAAGTACAAATACATCTAATTAAAAGAGATATAAAGGGAAACCACATTTTGCTCAAAGGTATCATAGACAAGGAATTAGTATCAATACTGAATATATGTGCATCAAATGGCATAGCATCCAAATTCTTGAAGGAAAAGTTAAATGCCTTATAGTAGGAAATATTCAGTAAAGCTGTAATAATGTGATTTCTCAGTTTACTCCCTGACAGACCTAGATGAATCTAATAATAAAATAACCAGGAATAAAGTTAAGGAGATGAATAGAATTTTAGAAAAATTAAGATATGCTAGGCTTCTTGAGAACACTGAATGGCATTAGAAAGGAGTATACTTTTTTCTCAACTCTGCACAAAAATTGACCATGCATTTGTGCATAAAAGCTTCATAAACAAATGCAGAAAAGCAAAATATTAAATGTACCCTTTTGGGATCATAATGCAATGAAAATTACATTTGATAAAGAGCTTTTGAAGCATCGATTAAAATTAGTTGGAAACCAAATAATCTACTCCTAAAGAATGAATGGGTCAAAGAAGTAATGATAGAAAGAATCAATAATTTCATTAAAGGAAATGACAAAAATGAGATAACATACCAAAATTTGTGGGATGCAGACAAAGCAGTACTTAAGAGCAAATATCCAATTGTAAACATTTATATGATAAAAGGAGGAAAGAACAGATCAACAAATTCTATTCACGAATTAAATTAAATTACATGTTGAGTCTTAGCAGTTATTTAAACTCACAAATGGTGTTCTGTTTAAAAGTGGCTTCTTAACAGCTTGTTAAAAATAGCACTTCATTGTTTATTTACAATAATCACATCAGCAGCTGTCTTGCTAGATTAAGGCAGTGCAAGGAATTATTTTTTTAGAGTATGTATACACACACACACACACACACACATTTTAGATTTTCATCTCACCAAAGTGATGTTTTTTTTTCTCTTTTTTCATTGGCTGTGTTTCAGGATGTGGCATTTCCTAAACAGCTTTAGCATTGTGATGATATTAATAATTTCAAGAAATATGATGCATGTGTATGAAATTACATCTGTGCATGAGCAGTACACTTTTTGTGCACACAAACTGTATCTTTTGAATTTTTTGTTTTCTTACTTTTTTAATAAATAGTGACAATTTATTAAAAATAATATTGATACCTACAGCAGCCTTAAACCTTCAAGACACTACATGCATTTTCTTTGTTTTCAGATATTTTTCTTTTTTAACAAAATTGGAACCAGAATAAGCACTTGATGTTCACCATTCCTCACTGACTTTGTCATTTTGCATATAAGTTTCAGAGGATCACCATTCTACTGATATAAATTATACTGTATTTTATGTTACATCTCAAATCCTAAATACATTTTTTTAAAATTGTGGCTTCCATATATTTGTCCTTCTTTACAAATTGAAACTCTGGGCATAGCAACAAAACTCTTTCCCAGCAGTGATACTTACTTGCATCTCATACACTAAATATACATTGTTTTTGTTTTGTAAATTTATCTTTCTTCGTAAGTTAGAATTCTAAATACTGAAATAAAACTTATTCCCAGCAAGGTTAAGGTGTTTTCCTATTGTCCCCAGGATTAAATACAAAATATTCTGTTTGGCATTCAGAGACCTTCATAATCTAGCCCCCTGCTACCTTTCCAGTCTTCTTATACCTCTGTCTCTGACCTGTGTTCTTTAATCATGTAACACTGGCCTCCTGGCTGTTCCATCAACTAGACTTTCTATCTCCTGGCTCCAGGTACTTTCCCTGGTTGGCCCCCATGACTGGAATATTCTTCTTCCTCTGCCCTTACTACTGACCTCTCTTTCTCATTTAAGTTCCAATTAAAATCCCACCTTCTACAGGAAGTCTTCCCTTTAATTCCAGTGTCTTCCTTTTGTTAATTATTTCATGTGTTATCAGGTATATTGTTTGCTCTGTATATATTTGCTTACATGTTGTCTCCCCTATTAGGTTGTAATCTCCTTAAGGGAAGGGTTTGTCTTTTGCCTCTTTTTGTAGCCCCAGCACTTAGCACAGTGCCTGGCCTATAGTAGGCACTTAATTAAGCTCTCTTGATTAATTGTTCTTAAGACTATCAGAGGTCGGATGATCTATATTTGAAGAGTCTTCCCAGCTCTGACATGGAATGCTTTTATGGCAAAAACTAGTCCTCGAATTGTATGTTCTAAAGGCTTTGCTAGCTCTGATACTAACTCTAAATTTGCCTTCCATCTTCCATTCTCTGCTCTCTGGCTTCTCCCAGGTCTGATATACTGTGTGCTCACATCTCACCAAATTAGACAATTTATCTTCTCTCACCCTAACCACTTTCCACTTTTTGTGTCTCTAGGTCTCTCTCAAGTTTGATATTCTAGATTGGAGGGTCCCATCTAGCTCAGGTCTCATTTATTCTAAATGTGCTCCAAGTTCAAATATCCTACACTGGACGTGGCTTCTTATGTTTCATATTATGGATGCTATATCAACTTCTAGTTCTGATATTCAGAGCCTGGACTGCCATCTCAGCCCTGAAAATCTCCATTCTAACTTCTATGCATCTTCCAATATATTCACTTGGCAGGCACATCCAAGCCAGATATTCTGATTTCTAAAGACCTGTGTCATTCTATGGTCTAACTAACTCCCTTACCTTACACTAGAGGGCTTTTTCCATTTAACTTATTTAACAATACAATACAATTATTTAGATCAAAAATTGTTTCCTTTTTTAATCCAGTGTATTTATCTCCTTTTTCCCATTATTACATGAACAATATTACATGTACAATATTTTTCAATTGTTACATGAACAATAATAATAATATGTATAATATCCTTGAAAGCACCACATGCTTTTAATGTTTTGTCAGTTATTTTTTTTCTTCACATTATTTTCCTTTTAAGCTAGATTAGGTACCGTATATTCAAATTTCTCCTTTGGCTGTGTGATGCAGGACATGACTTATAATTCAGAGCATCACCATTTTGCTTAACATTTACATTGCATTTCATACCCAAAATATAATTTTTAATGCTTAAAAATTTTAACTTTCTTTCCTCATAATTTGGACCCTTGAGAACAGAAACAAAACTCATTCCTGTCCATGATATTGTGTGTTCTCAGAATCATAGGAGCTTTGATAATCAATGTTTTAAGAGCCTTCCTACCTTTGACAATGGGTTGTTTTCTAGCCAAAACTAGTACTGAAACTGTATATTCTAAAGGCTGTGTTATTAATTGATCTTATCTGCCTTGTCACCTCTGACATTCCCTTCCTTGTGGCTTCTCCTGGGCCTGAATTCTATGTGCTCACATCCCATGGCTTTAGACAATTTCTCTTCTCTAACTCTGATCACCTTCTACTCTGTCATTCCTTAGGCTCTATGGGTCCTCCTGGACCTCACATTCTGTTCTTCCAGATCTGTGGAGTGATTTAGTATCAGTTCTCTTGCTCTGACCATCTCACTTTCTGTGATCCAAAGTCCCTTCCAAATTGGATACTCTAGGTTGGAGGGGTTCATCAAGCTCAGGTCCCATTGATTCTCAATTGCCTCCAAGCCCAGATATTTTATGTTAGACATTCTCTCTCAAATCTCATGTACTGGATTTTATGTAAACTCCTAGTTCTGATATTCATTGCCTTTACTGACGTCCCAGCCCTAAAATTCTCCACTCCAAGCTCTATCCATCTTCCACTATGTTCTCATAAAAGGCACCTCCAAGTCAGACATCGTTTTTTCTAAAGACCCTCTCAGCTCTAACATTCAGTGGTCAACATCTTCTCCCTCCTCTCATATCCTAGGGTTTATTTTTCCTTTTCACTTATTAAGCCGTTTTTAGCACATTAAATCATATCTGTTTGTTAGGCATATTTATTATCACACATTGTTTCCCTTGTGAATCCTGTGTACTTACCTTATTTTTAAAATAAATACAGCCCATTCATCAGCAATAATAGTAATATTGATAGCAGCCTTTTCCCTTGAAAATACTACATGCAATGACTTTTTTTTGTCAGTTTTCTTTCTTTTCACTGTTTCCCTTTTAATCCAGATTAGGCACTATATCTTGCCAAATATTCTCTTTGGTTGTGTGATTCAGGACATGAGCTTGCATTTAGAGAATCA
Source organism: Vombatus ursinus (assembly GCF_900497805.2). Taxonomy (NCBI): domain Eukaryota; kingdom Metazoa; phylum Chordata; class Mammalia; order Diprotodontia; family Vombatidae; genus Vombatus; species Vombatus ursinus. Next base: position 338,473 of record NW_020954664.1, on the reverse strand, counting down.
CCATTATGCTTATAGATAGCATATTGATATATATGTTGCATTTAATACCAGAAATATACCTTTTCATGTTTTTAAAATTCAACTTTCTTGCCTCATAATTTGGGCCCACAAGCACATAAAAAAGATTTCTTCATAGCAGTGATAGTGTGTGTTTTTAGAACTACTTGAGGTTTGATCTATGTTCTACAAGCCTTCCTCGCTTTAACACTGTGTTTTTATTTCCCAAACTAGTCCTTAAATGCTGTGTTTTAAGTATTTTGCTATCCCTGATACCACTTTTTCTGCCTCTCTTGCCATCTCTGACATTCTCTTCCCTTTGGCTTTTTCTGAGCCTGCCATATTGCATGCTCCAATCCCATGGAATCTGAGCATTTCTGTTCTCTGGCTCAGGCCATTCTCCCTCTCTCTTTGTGTCCTAAAGTCCCTTCCTTCCCAGTTTGGTATTGCATGTTCTAAGTGCTTTTCTGGCTCTGACATTCCTTCTTCTAAGTAGTTTCCTGCTAGGTCTGACGTTCTCTTCTTCATGACTTCTTTGGGGCCTGACATGATCTACTCTCAGATCCAACTGAATCAGATCATTTCAGTTCTCTGGCTCAGACCATCTCGTACTTTCTGTGTTTGGAAGTCGTCTCATGTTTGATATTCTAATTGGAAGGGCCTCATCCAATTCAGGCCTCATTGAGTCTAAGTTGCCTCCAAGCTCAGATATTCTATGTTGGACATACTCTCTCAAATCTCATGTTTTAGATTTTATGTCAACTCCCAGTTCTGATATTCATTGCCTTTACTGACATCCCAGCCCTGAAATTCTCCTTTTTAAGCTCTACCCATCCTCCAATATGTTCTCATAAAAGGCACCTCCAAATCAGAGATTGTATTTTTCAAAGACCCTCCCAGCCCCGAAATTTGATGCTCAAAGTCCACTCTCTCCTCTTGTATCCAAAGGTTGTTCTTTTCCCCCTTTCACCTATTTAATCAGTTTTAGTATGTTAAATGACACCTGTATATTAGCAATGCAATTATATAAAATCACACTTTTCTCCTCACGTGAATCTTGTGTATTTATCTTATTTTTTCCCCAGTAATTAAGGCCCATTTATTAATAGCAGTGGTCATATATTTGTCTAGGAGCCTTTTCCCTTGAAAACACTCCATGCTTTTACTTTGTTGTCATTTTTTTTCTTTTCATTGTTTTCCTGTCAATTCAGATCAGACAGTGTATATTCAGATTTCTACTTTGGCAGCATGATTCAGATACATCATATATCCTTAATAAATGTTTTCATTGTTTTTCAAATTCACCTGTCCTTCCCTGTTTTATGGATGAGTCAGCCCCATTCCCATTCCCATTGAAACTAACTCAGGTCTCAGGATCAAAGGCTTTCTGATAAGCAATGATCTGAGACCCCTCTAAACTCTGTGGTTCGATAGCCATACCTAGTCCTGGAATTGCATGTTCCAAGGGATTTCTTGGCTCAGATTTTCTTTCTCCTACATGCCCTGCTGGCTCTAAAATCCTCTTCTCTCTCCCTTCTCCCAGGCCTGACAGGGTGTGTGCTCACATTCCAAGAATTCAGGCAAGATTCAGGCAATTTCTCTTGTCAGGCTCTGAACATCTCCCACAATTTGCGTTTTAAGCTGTGTTCTACCTTTTATATCATGGGTTGGATGACCCCATCAGTCACTCATGGTCTTAGATTGCCTCTAAACTCAGACATTCTATGTTTTATGTGGTCTGTTTTATATCCAATAATAGGAATATCAGTATCAGTCTTACTACTGATAAGATTAGAGCAGTGCATGGAATTATTTTTTCCTCAGGCTATTTTTTTTTTGGTTCAGATTTTCATCCCACTAAAGTAATATATTTTTCACTTTCCTCATTGACTTTGTTTCAGGAACTGATATTTATATAAGGGCATTATCATGGAGCTGATATAAATTATTTTTAAAAATATGTTGTATGCTCTACACTAAATATACTTTATTATTGTTTGTTAAATTTACCTGTCCCTCATCTTCAATGGGGAACTCTGCGCACAGAAACAAAACTCTTATATACATTTATTTTTTTTCCACTTATTTATTCAGTTTTAGTATATTAAATTAAATATATGTATTAACAATACAATTGAGAGCACAAATTTTGTCCTTTGATTTTTGTGTACATAATTTATTTTTTCAATATATAGTGACCATTCAGTAACAATTATAGTGATATCTACAGCATCCTTAGCCTTTCAAGATACTGCATGGACTTACTGTATTTTCATGTATTTTTCCCTGTTCCTTTCATTTTATTTATGAGAACCAAATTAGGCATTGTATGTTCACCTTTCCTCTGTGACTATATAATGTCAGACCTGAATTTTAATTCAGAGGATCACTATTGTGCTGATATAAATTTTACTGAAATATATGGTGCATCTCATACCCTAAATATACTTTGGTTTTGTTGTGTAAATTTCTCTTTCTTTCCTTGTAAGGTGGAACTCTGAGCACAGAAACAAAACTGTATCCAGCAACAATACTGTGTGTTCTCAGGATCATCTGAGGTCTGGTAATCTATCTAAGTAGAACCCTCCCAGCTGTGATACTATGTGGTTTTATGGCCAAAATAGTCCTGAAATTGGATGCTCTACAGGCTTTCCTGGCTCTGGTATCGTATTTCCTAACCACTTTCCCAGCTCTGACATTCTCTTCCCTGTGACTCCTCCCAAGCCTTACGTTTTCTGTGCTCACATCCCATGGAATCAGACAGTTTCTATTCTCTGGCTCTGACCATCTCTCACTTTGCATGCTTTAAAATCTCTCCCATGTTTGACATTCTAGGTTGGAGATATTCTATTCCAGCTCAGGCCCCAATGATTCTAAATTGCCTCTACGCTCAGACATTCTATGTTATACAAACTCTCTTAAGTTTCATATTCTGGATTCCATGTCACCTCCCAGTTCTAATATTCAGACCCTGGACTGTCCTCCCAGCCTGGAAAATACCCATTCTATGTTCTATCTACCCTCTAATACTCTCTTCAAAGCCACTTCCAGGTCAGACATCCTGGTTTCTAAAGACAATACTATTTTCTTATTTATTTGATATTCAAGAGTCTTTCTGTCCTCTGATGGTCTAGGTTTCTTCCTCCTTTTTTTTTTTTTACTAGTTATTTATTAATTTTTAGTATGTTAAATGGCATAGGTTTATTATTATATAACAATTATTTAAAATCGAAATTGTTTTCATTGAATATCCTGTGTACTTTATTTCCTTTATAAATATGGCCTAGTCATTAATAATAATAGTAATATGTACAACAGCCTTTGCCTCTTGAAAACAATTACTTTTTTGTCAGGTTGTTTTTTTTTTGTAACTTTTAATCCAGATTGAATATGGTATATTCAGACTTCCACTTTGCCTGTGTAATTCTGAACATGATTTTAAATTGAGAGGATCATCATTGTGCTTATAAATATTGCATTGAAATATATGTTGCTTTCAGTATCATAAACGTACTTTTTTAATGTTCGTGGAATTTAATTTTCTTTCCCTATAACTGGGAATCTGGAGCGCATAAACAAGAGTCCTTCCCAGCACCAATATTGTCTGTTCTCAGGCCCGTCTGAGCTCTGATAATCTTCAGTCTTAGATGCTATCTAGCTCTGACACTGTGCTGTTATGGCCCAAGTTAGTCCGAAATTTTATATTGTAAGTGCTTTTCTAACTCTGCTATCCTTCCTCCCAGTGCCCTGCCTGCTCTGATATTCTCTTCTCTGTGGATTCTTCTAGGCCTTTCTATGTGCTCACATCCCACAGAATCAGAAACTTTCTGTTCTCTGGCTCTGACCATCTCTTACTTTCTGTGAGGTCCCTCCTCTCTCCCTAAATCCCTCCCACATTTGATGTTGCCAACTGCAGGGTCCCATCTAGCTCAAGCCATCTTGATTGTAAGATGCTTCCAAGCTCATTTCCACTATGTTCTAGATTCTCTCGCAGGCCCGATAACCTGGCTTTTATGTCACACTGTGAGCCAGGACAGCTTTCCCAGCACTGGAAGGAAGCCTCTGTTCTGAGCTCTATCCAGCCTTCCATATAGTCTCTTTGAGTATACCACCACACCAGAAGCCCTTTTTTCTGAAGATACTCTCCGCATTGTATTTTTTTTTTTGGTCAAAGTCGCCTTTCTCCTCCAATATACTAAGGATGTGTGTGTTTTTTTAAAAATTTTTACTCATTTGTTCAGTTTTCATATATTAAATGACATGTATTTTGGCAATCTAAGTATTTAAGACCACAGATTGTTTCTTTTGTAAATACTATATATTTACATTATTTTTTCAATAAATACAGCCCATGTGTTAATTTAATAGCAATATTTATAGAAGCCTTACTCCTAGAAAACACTGCATGCATTTTTGTCACTTATTTATTTTTCTTTTCAGTGTTTTCCTTTGGAGCCGGATTAGGCTCTCTATATTCAAATTTGTACTTTGACTATGTGATTTAGGATGAGTTTTAAATAAAAAGATAACTATTGTGCTTAGACAAATTCTATTGAGATAAATGTTGCCTTTTATGCCATAAATGGCTTTTTAATTTTTTTTTTAAATTCAACTTTCCTTCCCCATAACTTGACTCCTGAGCATATAAAAGACTCCTTCATAGAACTGATATTATGTGTTGTCAGAATCAACAGGTCTTTAATAGTCACTCTTGTAATACCACTCCCCACTCTAATGTTCTGGTTTTATGGCCAAATCTTGTCCTGAAATTGTATGTCCTAAGCTCTTTCCTGGGTCTGACATTCCTTCTTCTAAGTTTCCTGCCAGGTCTGACATTCTCTTCTCCATGGCTTCTCTGGGGGTCTGGCATTTTCATATGCTCACATCTAAGTGAAGTAGATCATTTCAGTTCTCGGCCTCAGACCACCTCTCACTTTCTGTGTTTTAAAATTCCTCTCATGTTTGGTATTCTAGGTTGCAGGGACCCATCCAACTCAGGCCCCGTTGATTCTAAATTGCCTCCAACCTCATTCTATGTTGGACATAGCCTCTCTGGTCTTATATTCTTCCTCCAAGATTACCTCCTAGTTCTGATATTCAGAGTCTGGACTGTTCTCCCAGCCCAGAAATTCTCCCCTCTAAGCTCTATCCAAACTCTGACATATTCTCTGGGAGGGCACTACCAAGTCCTATATTCTATTTTCTAAAGATCTAACATGCCATGTCTTTTTTTGATCAAAGTCCCCTCATACATCTGATTTTCTAGATTGTTTTCTTTTCACTAATTTCTCAGGCATTTTTATATTAAATAACATTTATACATTAGCCATTCAATCATCTGAAAGCACAAATTGTTTTTCTTTTGAATTCTGTATACTTTATCTTTTCAATAGGTACTATTCATTAACAAATATAGTGATATCTACATCAGCCTTAAGTTTACATGGCATGCAATTTTTTTCAGTTTTTTTTTCCCTTTCCTTTCCTTTTCTTTTTTTCTTTTCTTTCTTTTTGAAACCAGATTAGGCACTGTATGTTGCCCTGACCTGTCATCTTTGACTAAAGTGATGTTGGACTTGAATTTTAATTCAGAGGATCAACATTATGCTAACATAAAATATGTGACATACTTTGCAACTCATTCCCTAAATAAACTTTTTATTGTTGCTCATATTTACTGGTACTTTCATATAGGTTGCAACTCTGAGCACAGAAACAAACTCATTCCCAGCAATGATATTTTAGGTTCTCAGGACCATCTGAGCTTATAAGGGGCCTCCCAATTCTGACACTTTGTCAATTTATGGCCCAAGCTAGCCCTGCAATTATATGTTCTGTTGGTTTTCCAGGCTCTGTTACCATTTCCTCTAAGTTCACTGCCAGCTCTAACATTTTCTTCCCCCTACCTTCTCCCAGGCCTGAGAGGCTATGTGCTCACATCCCAAGGATTCAGGCAATTTCTGTACTCAGGCTCTGAGCATCTCCCATAATCTGCGTTTTAAGCTCTATCCCATCTTAGATAACATGAGTTGGATGGCCCCATTCAGTTTAGGGGCTCAAGATCATAGATTGCCTCCAAGCTTAGACATTTTATGTTCCACATGGCCTCTAAGTCTGATATTCTGGCTTCTATAGGAACTCTCAGTTCTGATATTCAGACCTTGGACTGCTATCCAGTGTGGAAATTCTCCATTTTAAGGTCTATCCAGCCTGCAAGATATTCTCTTGCAGTGCAATTAAAGTCAGATACTCTATGTTCTAAAGACTCTCAACTCTGTTATTTTCTATTCAAAGTCCCCCCAGTCCAGTTATATTCAATTTTAATTCAATTTTCTTATATTAAATTATATATGTGAATTAGCAATGCACTTATTTAAAATCAATAATGGTGTCCCTTTAAAAAAAAACCCTCCCCTTACATTTCCAGTGGTTGCTGTTTGTTCTTTGTGCTCACAGAGAACTAAAGTGACATCACAATGTTGGGGTCAATGTACAGTGTGTCCAACTAGGGCTGATCATACAAATATGAGGATGAAAGGCACAAAGGTCAGGCACAAATAGCCCATATGACTATTTGAGAGGGAGATGTCTCTAAATTTGTGCATCTCGCATTTCTTTTGAGCTACTGCAATCCTGCTTTGCTCATAGAGCATAGCACCTTCTTTGACGTGGGCACTCCATGCTTGGTGGTCCTGTGCCAGTGTCTCCCATGTCTAACAATTGATGACATTTCTCCTGGAGTTGTTGGACAGCAAATACCATATCAGCCATTCCTTGGCCCTTTCTGAAGCCATGCTGGCTCTCAGGTACATGACCATCTTCCTAGGTGAAGGATCATCCTATTAAGGAGTACTCTGGCAAGAATCTTGCCAGCAATGACTATGAGAGAGAGACAACCCCCCTGACCACCACCACCATGATTGTCACAGGACATCCTATTTCCCTTTCCTTTATAGAGATGGACAATGGAGGCATCCTTGAACTGCTAGGGGATAACGTCCTCTTGCCATATAACCCAGAAGATTTCAATCAGCCTCTGTATAAGCAGTGGACCCCCTGCCTTACAGATCTCTGCTGGAATGGAATCAGCACCAGACACTTTGCCACATGAGAGGAGCGTAAGGGCATTAAAAACCTCTTCTTTAGTTGGAAGTTTGGCTAGAGAGAGATTGACTTTAACCAGAGGTAAACTTTCAGTGGCTTCAGAATTGATTGATGACATTCTGTTGAGAACACTATGGAAGTGCTCAGCCCATCTCTCCAAGATCATCTCCTTATCACTGATCAATGTGGCTTCATCAGCGCTGAGTAGTCGAGATGCAACATAGATCTTTGGCCCATAAATAGCCTTCAAGGCATTGTAAAAATGCTTCAGATTGTTACTATCTGTGTAAAACTGAATTGCAGCTGCCTTCTAACTGAGCCAAAATTCCTGCATCTTTCTAAGCTTCACTTGCACTTCACTTTTGATGGAGTTAAATGCTGCCTTCTTAGAAACAGATGAACTATCCTGCTGGTAAACCCTGTGGTTTTTTTATTCAGTAGCTTCTGAATTTTGCCACCATTTTCATCAAGCCAATCCTGATTTTTCTGGTCGTTCTGACCCGGAAGAGTAAATGTGCTGTACACCGAATCTTTGAAAACTGCCTACTCCTTTTCTGCTCCACTGTTGCCAACAGTGTGTTTGTTGGCTTAGCTTTCTCTCCAAGTCACTAACAAACTGTTCACACAGAAGTGCTCTAATCTGTTGGTGTTGAGTCTTCTATAGTTGTCATGGCTTGAGGCTACTGCTTCCAGTACTCTGTGCCACACGTTGCCTTTGTCACTATCATATCCTGCCTGTTTCTTCTCCTTACAATGACATAGTCTATTAAATGCCAATGTTTGCTGAGAGGGTGCAACCACGAAGTTTTGTTGTGTTTACGTTAACGGAAAACAGTGTTGGTGATGAGAAGGTCATGAGAAATCTTCAGTAGTAAGTGACCATTGCTGTTGCTGTTTCCAACTCCATTCTTCCCAAGGACTCCCTACCATGTCTGATAGTTTGTGCCTACTCTGGAGTTAAAGTCACCCAGGATTACAAGCTTATACTCTTTTGGCACATTGATGATGAGGGTCTCCAGGTCTTCATAAAATTTTTCTTTGACCTCATCAGGGTTCGATCATGGTGGCACTGACGATGGTGGCTATGGTGGCGTGGCGCTTTCTTGCAAGTGGCAATCACATTGTCACGAGCCTGTCATTTACTCCTTTTGAAAGACATACAAGTTTATTGACTTCATTAGATTTGATTGTGAAACTTACACCAGCTTCCTGGCACCCCCCATCACTATGGCCACTCGAGAAGAAAGTGTATGCAGCTCCAACTTGGTAAGCTGGCCTTCATTTGCCAGCCTTCCTTCACTCAGAGCTGCTTTTTGGATGTGATACCTGCTGAGTTCTCTTGCAACAAGAGCTGTTCGTCTTTTAGGCCTGCTGGATTTTGTGTCGTCCATAAGCATGTGCACATCCCATCTACCAATGGTGAATGAAATCATCTTCACAAAAATTTTTGTACGTGTGCGTGTGTGTGTGTGTGTGTATGTGTGTGTGTGTGTGTGTGTTTTGACCACAGGATGGGATCCCCACTTGCCACAGTAAGCAGGCCAGGGTTATGTGAAACAGACAATTTTTTCCACTCTTTTTTTCTTAAAAGTATTTTTTTCCAATTACATGTAAAGATAGTTTTTAACATTCATTTTTATAAGATTTTGAGCTTCAAATTATTCTCCCTCCCTCCCTTTCCTCTCCCCTCTCACCTCCCTTAGACAGCAAGAAATCTGATCTAGGTTATACATGTGCAATTATGTTAAGCATATTTCCACATTAGTCATGTTGTGAAAGAAGAATCAGAACAAAAGGGAAAAACCATGAGAAAGAAAAAATAACAACAACAAAACAACAAAAAAAGTGAAAATAGTATGCTTTGATCTGTATTCTGACTCCATAGTTTTTTCTCTGGATGTGGATAGCATTTTCCATCATGAGTCTTTTGGAACCGTCTTAGATCATTGTATTGCTGACAAGAGCTAAGTCTATCATAGTTGATCATCACACAATGTTGCTGTTACTGTGTACAATGTTCTCCTGGTTCTGCTCACTTCACTCAGCATCAGTTCATGTAAGTCTTTCCAGGTTTGTCTGAAATCCGCTGAAGCAGACAATTTTTAAGATACCTTTTCTAGCCCTTTCCTCACACCAGGAGGTGGGCAGTGTGGTCCTCAAGAAGGCTTGCTCAGACACCCAGGGAGCTGCCAAATTCCACTGCTGCTTCAGGCCAGTGAGAAGAGAACTCTATGGCCTGGGTTGCCTGTGGGCAGGGTTGTTACTACAGCTCCCAGTGTATCCACACCTGCTGCTTCATCACCAATCCTTAACCACAGGACTTCAAGGTAGGTAAACTGGTAAGATAGTAACATAGTAAAATAATAAATAATAAAATGATAAAATTGTCAAATTATTATAATTATTATAAAATCATAGAACACTAAAATAATAAATAATAAAATTAAAAATAAAATTAAAGAAATAAATAATAAATAGTAAAATAATAATAGTAAAATAAAACAATGAAATAGTAAAATTAAAATGTTATGGGTGATACCTTTTGAATCACATGTAAATTAGATTTTAGTGAGGCAGAGTTACATAAAGTCATCAGCCTTATTCAAGGAGATTTTTTTTTCCTTTTTTTCCTTTTCAATTAGTTATTCAGTCATAGTATATTAAATGACATATATATGTGTATATACACACATACACACTCACACACATACATACATATATATATACATTACATATAGTTGTTTTTATTGCTATTCAGTCTTTCAATCATGTCCAACTCTTAGTAACCCCATGGACCATACCACACTAGACCCTTCTAGCCTCCATTATCTCCAGAAGTCTGTCCAAACTCATGTTCGTTGTTTCCACAACACTATCTATCCATTTCATCCTCTGTCATCCCCTTTTCCTTTTGCCTTCAACCTTTCCCAACATTAGGGTCTTTTCCAGTGTGTCCTGGCTTCTCATTATGTGGCCAAAGTATTTAAACTTCAGCTTCAGTATTTGTCCTTCCAAAGAATAGTCTGAATTAATTTCTTTAAGTTTTGGCTGATTTGATCTCCTTACTGTCCAAGTCTTCTTTGGTACTACAATTCAAAAGCATCAGTTCTGCAGTACTCAGCTTTCCTTATAGTCAAATTCTCACAGCCATAGATTACTACTGGAAAAATCATAGTTTCGACTATACATACCTTTGTCAGCAAGGTGATGTCTCTGCTTTGTAGTAGACTGTTCAGATTTACCAGAGTTTTCCTTCCAAGGAGCAAGCATCTTTTAGTTTCATGGCTGCAGTTACTGTCTGGAGTGATCTTTGAGCCCAAGAATATAAAAATCTAACACTGCTTCCATTTCTTCTCCATTTTCCAGGAAGTGATGGGGCCAGTTGCCATGATCTTAGTTTTTTTTTTTTTAAATGTTAAGCTTCAAGCCAGCTTTTAATCCCTTTTCTTCTTAATTCTTCTTCACTTTCTGCCATCAGAGCGGTATCGTTTACGTATCTGCTATTGGTGATATTTCTTCTGACAACCTTATTCCAGTTTTGGATTCATCCAGCCTGGCATTCCGCATGCTGTACTCTGCATGTAAGTTAAATAAATAAGGTGACAATACACAGCCTTATCATACTCCTTTTCCAATCTTAAACCAATCAGTTGTGCCATGTTTGGTTCTTATTCTTGCTTCTTGGCCCATATACAGGTTTCTCAGGAGACAGGTAAGATGATCTGGTACTCCCATCTCTTTGAGGACTTGACACAATTTGTTGTGATCCCACACAGTCAAAGGCTTTAGTGTAGTCAATGAAGCAGAAGTAGATGTTGTTCTGGAACTCCCATACTTTCTTCATAATCCAGCGAATATTGACAATTTGGTTTCTGCTTCTTCAAAAACCAGCTTGCACTTCTGGTAATTCTTGGTTCACATATTACAGAAGCTTGAAGAGCCTTAAGCATAACCTTGCTGGCACGTGAGATGAGCTCCATTGTTTGGTAATTTGGAAATTCTTTGGCATTGCCCTTCTTTAGGATTAGGACAGGAATTGATCTTTTCCAGTCCAGTGGCCACTGTTGAGTTTTCCAAATTTGCTGGCATATTGAGTGCAACACTTTAACAGCATCATCTTTTAGGGTTTGAAATAGCTCATCTGGAATTCCATCACCTCCACTGGCCTTATCGTTAGCAATGCTTCCTAAGGCCCACTTGATTTCATTCCCTAGGATGTCTGACTCTAGATCAGTAACCACACCATCGTGGTTAATGGTGCTGTTAAGATCTTTCTTGTATAGTTCTTCTGCGTATTCTTGCCGCTTCTTCTTAATCTCTTCTACTTCTATTAAGCCCCTACCATTTTTGTCTTTTATCATACCCATTTTTGCATGAAGTGTTCCCTTGATATTTCTAATTTTCTTGAATAGATCTCTTGTCTTTCCCATTCTATTGTTTTCTTCTATTTCTTCGCATCGCTCATTTAAGAAAACCTTCTCTCCTTGCTGTTTTCTGGAATTCTGCATTCAGTTTGGTATATCTTTCCTTTTCTCCTTTCCCTTTCCCTTTTCTTCTTTCTTTTTTTTTCCTTTCCTTCTTTCCTCAGTAATTTGTAAGGCCTCATCAGATCGGTTTTTTGCTTTCTTGCTCTTATTTTTCTTTGGAGTGTTTTTTGTTGCTGCCTCCTGTACAAATATTGCAAACTTCTGCCCATAGTTCTTGAGACACTGTATTTACCAGCCCTAAATCCTTAAATCTATTCATCACTTTCCCTTAATATTCATAAGGGATGTTATTTAGGCTTGCTGCTTGCAGTTTGTCCTTCATTCTCGAAAAGGACCATGCCTTCAGGGAGGTGATGGCAGGATTTGCAAGTGAATTGGATTTAAGTGAGGGAGGGCAGTGCAGAGTCACCAGCCTCACTTTCTCCTCTGAAGTCATCTGGGTCCAGTGACCAGATATGGATCAAGACAACTGGAGATGGCCCAGGATGCAGTGGGGGACTTTGACCTTTTCAAGCTAAGTTCTTTAACAGGTCTCAACTTGACTGAGGCAATGCCCATTCAGTGATTAAGGCTTAATAAAATGAGGCAAAGAATGGCTTCTTTAAAAAAAATAGATCTAGGAGGGGAAGACTCTCAGGGTTTCTGGCCAAAACAGAAACAATTGTTATTTACGTTCATCCTGAGCCATTCAGGGGCCCAAACAGTGACCAAGTAGGGCTTGGTCTGGGACCAGCGAAAGACTAGCCTTAACTTAGGCCATACTTACACGGTCTGATGGTTTTCCCTACTTTCTTCAATTTAAGTCTGAATTTTGTAATAAGAAACTCACGATCTGAGCCCCAGGTCTTGTTTTAACTGACTGTATAGAGCTTCTCCACCTTTGACTGCAAAGTATATAAT
>NW_020954664.1:310320-325940 GCF_900497805.2 Vombatus ursinus | reverse complement strand
TTGATTTTGATATTGACCATTTGGTGATGTTTATATGTAGAGTCACCTTCTGTGTTGCTGAAAAAGAGTGTTTGCTATGGCCAGCAAGTTGTCCTGACAAAACTCTATTAGTCTCTGCCTGATTCATTTTGTACTCAAAGGCCAAACTTGCCTGTTATTCCAATTATCTTTTGATTTCCTATCTTAGGATTCCAATCCCCGAAGATGAATATGACATCTTTTTTTGGTGTTATTTCTAGAAGATGTTGTAGGTCTTCATAGAACTGATCAACTTTGGCCTCTTCATCATCAGTGGTTGCAGCCTTGGATTCAAACAGATCTCATTCTGTCATTTTTGAGATTACACCCCAGTACTGCTTTTCTCACCCTTTTAGTGGCTGTGAGGGCTGTTCTATTTCTTCTAAGCAATTCTTGCCCACACTAGTATATGTAAGGATCACATGAATTAAACTCACCCATTCCCATCCATTTAATTTCACTGATGCCCAAGATGTTGATGTTTAATCTTGTCATCTCCTGTTTGATCACATCAAGCTCACGTTGGTTCACAGATCCAGGTTCCATAGATCCATAGTTCCAGATTCTGATGCAATATTGATCTTTACAGCATTGGATTTTCCTTTCATAACCAGATACATCCCCAGCCCAGTTTCCTTTCTGCTTTGGTCCAGCCACTTCATTGTTTCTGTGGACCTACTTGTAGTTGTCCTCTGCCCTTCCCAAGGAGACTGTTGGACACCTTCCGACCTGAGGGGCTCATCTTCCAGTGTGTAATCTCTTATAATTTTAATATGGTCCATGGGGTTTTCTTGGCAAAGATACTGGAGTGGGTTTGCCATCTCCTTCTGCAGTGGATCACCTTTTGTCAGAACTCTCCACTATGGCCTGTCCACGCTGGGTAACTGTGCATGGCACAGCTCATAGTTTCATTGAGCTACGCAAGCCCCTCCGCCGCGGCAAGGCAGTGATCCAGGAGGGGATACACGCACACACACACTCACACACCATACACACACACATACACACATGCATGCACACACATATATATGCTATACTATTATTTAAGATCATATATTATTTCCCTTGTGAATCCTGTGTGCTGACCTTATTTTTTTTCAATAAATATGCCCCATTCATTAACAATAGAATCTGTTGAAAACACCACATGCTTTTTACTTTGTTATCAATTTTTTTACTTTTTAATGTTTTCCTGTTAATACAAATTAGACACTATTCAAATTTCCACTTTTGCTGTGTGATTCAGGACATGTTTTAATTTAGTGCATCACCATTTGGCCTATAGTTCTTATTTTGACAAAAGTCTTATATTTTATACCATAAATATACATTTTCAATGTTTTAAAATTTTAACTTACCTTCCTCCAAACTAGAAACCCTGAGCATGTAAACAAAACTCCTTCCCAGTAATACTACTGTGTGTTCACAGGACCATCTGAGCTCTGATAATCCATGTTCCAAGAGCCCTCCCAGCTCTGACACTGTGGGGTTTTATGGCCCAAGCTAGTCCTGAAATTTCATATTCTAAGTAGTCTATTTGACTGATAGTCGAGAGGTTTTTTTTTTTTCCTTTGAACTTATTTAACTAGTTTTAGTATTTTAAATGACATATATAAATTAGCCATATGATTATTTAGAAAAATAAATATGACAATAATGGTAAATTAACAATAATAGTAATATGTACAGCAGCCTTGAAAACATCACATGCTTTTACGTTTTTGTCAGTCATTTTTTCCTTTTCATTGTTTTCCTTTCAATCCAGATCAGGCATTGTATATTCAAATTTCCCCTTTGGCTGTGTGATTCAGGACATGAATTTTAATTCAGAGGATCACCAGTATACTTATAGGTATTATAATATTAACATGTAAATTGCATTTTATCACTCAAATATAATTTTCAATGTTTTCAAAATTTAACATTCTTTGCCATTATTTGGACCCTTCAGTACAGACCTTATTTCCAGCAATGCTATTGCCTGTTCTCAGGCCCATCTAAGCTCTGATAATTGATATTCTAAGAGCCTTCCCAGCTCTGACAGTGCGTCATTTTCTGCCCAAAACTCGTCCTCAAATTAAATGTTCTATAAGCTTTTCCTGACTCTGATATGGCTTGTTCTACCTGCCTTGTCACATTTGACATTCTCCTCTCAATGGCTTCTCCCCGGCCTGACATTCTATGCACTTACATACCACAGATTCAGACAATTTCTCTTCTCTGCCTCATTTTCTATGATTTAAAGTTCTTCCCAAGTTTGATATTCTGGTGTGGAGGGCCCCATCTGGGCCAGTCGCTTTTGTTTCTAAATTGTCTCCAAGCTCAGACCATCTGTGTTGGATGTACTTTCTCAAGACTCATGTTTTAGATACCATATCAACTCCCAACTGTGATATTCAGAGCCTGGCCTGCCATCCCAGCCTGGAAATTCACCATTCTCAGCACTATGCATCCTCTCATCTCCAAGTCAGAGATTCTATTTTCTAAATACCTTTAAAAAGGTCTTAGTTATTTCAGCTTAGTAATTTTATGTTTAAAAGCTTTTCTGGCCTCTGATATTTTTTTCCTTTTCACTTATTTAATCAGTTCTCAGGTGAAAAATGAATGTTTATTATCAATAAGATCAGAAATTGTATACCTTGTAAATCTGGTGTATTTACCTTATTTTTTTCTATAAATACAGTCTATTCATTTAAAATAATCGTTATAGTTAGAGCACCTTACCCACTGAAAACACTCTATGCAATTTATTGTCAGAGTTGTTTTTTTCATTTTTTTCCTTTAAATTCATATTAGACTTCCACGTTAGCTGTATGGTTCTTACTTCAGAGCATCACCACTGTGTAATACTATATTCAACTATATGTTGCCTTTTATACCATAAATAATTTTTTAAAAAAATTTTAAACAAATAAACAAGATTCCTTCCCATCACTGTGTTCTCAGGACCATCTGAACTTTGATCAGCTGTGTTCTAAGAATCCTCCCAGCTCTGACCCTATGTAATCTCATGGCCAAACTAGTCTCGAAATTGTGTGTTCTAAAGGCTTTCTTAAGTCTGAAATTACTTCTTCTCAGTGCCCTGTCTGCTCTAACTTCTTTATGACTTCTCCAAGTCCTAAGATTCTGCATGTTCATAACCATGGAATCAGATAATTTCTGTTCTCTGGCTCTGACTATTCTCTACTTTCTGTGTTCTAACGTCCCTCCTGAGTTTGATATACGGTGTTAGAGAACCCTTTCTAGCTCAGGCCCCATTAATTCTAAATTACCTTCCTGCCCAGACATTGGGCAATGGGCTTCTCATCTCATGTCTCATATTTGGGTTTCTTTGTCAGCACTCAGTTCTGACATTCTGATCCCAGCACTCAACTACTCCTTGATTAGTTCTCTCCACCCTCCTATATATTCTCTTGATAAGCACCTCAAAGGTGGACAGATTAAACATCAACATGTTGGATGTCAGTGAACTAAATGGATGGGAATGGGTGAGTTTAACTACATATACTACTCTGATTAAGAATCCCTTAGAAACACCTTTCTGCTTTCTAAAGACCTGACCATCCCTGTTGGGTTGTTGTTTTTTTTTTTAAATCCAAGTTTCCTCCTTCCTCTGATATATTTTTTCCTTTTAACTTACTTAATCAGTTTTAGTAATCAAATTACATCTGTACGTTGGCAGTATAATTGTTTCAGATCACAATTTTTCCCCTTGTGAATCCTGTGTGCTTACCTCATTTTTTCTAATAAATACAGCCTATTCATTAATAATATACAGTAGCCTTATCCCTTGAAAACAGTGCATGCTTTTTTTGTTAGTTATTTTTTTTTCTTTTAATCATTTTCTTTTCAACCCCAGATTAAACATTGTATATTCACATTTCACTTAAACAGTCTGATTCAGGGCACAGGTTTTAATTCAGAGGACTACTATTATGTTGATAAAAAGTATATGGTAAACTAGGTTGCATCTCACATACTTACTACAATTTTTTATTATTATTTCTATTTACTTATCCTTCCCTATAACAAGCAACTCTGAGCACAGAAACAAAGCTCATTCCCAGCAATGATGTGCTCTCAGCACCATCTGAGCTGTGCTAATCAATATTCTAAGAGCCCTCCCACCTGTGACACTGTGTGGTGTGATGGCCCAAGCTAGTCCTGAAATTGTGTATTCTAAGGCCTTTCCTGGTTCTTCTAGCCCTTCCTCCATGTTCTCTGCCAGCTCTCCCCTTCTCTTCTTTCCAGCTTCTCCTAGGACTGATCTGTGGGCTCCCATCTCACTCAGACAGCTCCTGTTCTCAGGCTCGGGACATCTTCTACATTCGGTGTTTTATAATCCCTTTCTCAACCCTTTGATACCATTTCTTCTACAGACTCTCCCAACTTCACAATTCCATTTTCTATTTGAAAATCCATTTCTAACATCCTGAGCTCAGGCTGCCATCTTAGTGCAGAAATTCTCCATTCTAAGCTCTACCCAGCTTCCAGGATATTCCCTTGCAATGCATTTCCAGGTCAAACATTCTACATTCTAAAGAATCCACCAGCCCTATCATTTCATGTTCAAAGTCTCCCAACTCTGATAATATTCAAGGGTTTTGTTTCTTTTCATTTATTTATTCTGTTTTATTATATTAAATTAAATATATGTCTTAGCAATGTTGTTGTTCAGTTGTTTCAGTTGTGTCCGACTCTCTGTGACCCCATTTTGGGGTTTTCTTGGCAAGGATACTGGAGTGGTTTGCTATTTCCTTCTCTAGCTCATTTTACAGATGAGGAAACTGAGGCAAACAGGGTTAAGTGACTTTCCTAGAGTCACATAGCTAGTAAGTGACTGAGGCCCAATTTGAACTCATGAAAATGAGTCTCATGAGTCTTCCTGGCACTCTATGCGCTGCATCACCTTGCTGCCCTGTCTTAGCAATACAATCATATAAATCACAAATGGTATCCCCTTTTCAAATTGGGTACTTAACACATTATTTGTTAAAAAACTAATCCCCTTTCATTATCATTAGTAGAAATATCCATAAGTCTTATTAGGTTAAGGCAGTACATGGAATTTTTTTTTTCTCAGCAGAATTTTTTTTTTTTTATGATTTTCACCCAGCTAAGGTAACATATTTTTACATTTCCTCATTGGTTATGTTTCAGGTCCTGAATTTTAAATAAGAACATCAATATGGTACTGATAGAAATTATATTGAAACATATGACATATGAAACATGACAATACATCAAACATTTTGATATTGATTTTTAAATTTACTTATGACTCCTTCCTGCCAAATAATGCTATTGTGTGCTCTCAGGACCATCTGAACTCTGGTTATCTGTGTTCTAAGAGCCCTCACAGCTCAGATACTCTGCTGTTTTATGGCCAAAGCTAGTCCTGAAATTACATGTTCCAAGGGCCTTGTAAGCTCTATTGTTCTGTCTTCTAAGTGTCCTGCCTAGTCTAATGTTCCTTTCTCTAGGGTTTATCCTGGGCCCAACTTTCTCTGTGCTCACCTCCCATGAAATCAGACCAATTCAGTTCTCTGACTGACCATTTCTCATTTCCTGCTATCTAAAGTTCCTCCCAAGTTTGATAATCTAGGTTAGAGGGTTCCATCCAGTTCAGGCCCCATTGCTTCTAAATGACCTCCAAACTCACACATTCAGTGTTGGACGTACCCTCTTACGTATCTTTATCTGACTTCTATGTCAGCAGTCAAGTGTGGTATTCAGAGCCAGGACTAGGGTCCAAAGATATTCTCTTGGAAGGAACCTCCAAGTTAGATGTTGAGTTTTGTAAAGACTCTTCAAAGCATATTATTTTGTGGATAAAATCCCCTGCTGCCTCTTATATTCTAGGGTTGTTGTTTTTTTTTTTTTCCTTTTCATTGATTTCTTCAATTTTAGTATATTAGATTACATATATACATTAGTAATGCACAATAATTTGAAAGCAGAAATACTATCTCTTTTGAATTCTATTTATTTTTTCAATGAATACTGACCATTCATTAACAATAATGGTGATATCTACAGCAGCCTTAACCATTCAAGACACTGAAAGCAAACAAGCTGTTGTTGGTTATTTTTTCCTTTCCTTTCCTCTTTTTTTTTATTGGAACCAGATTAAGCACTTTATGTTTATCTTTCATCTTTAATTGCATGATACAAGATATGAGTTTCAATTCACAGATCACCATTGTGCCAATACCAATTATGCTGAAATATATATGGGATCTCATATCCTAACAATACTTTGTTTGTGTGTGTGTGTGTGTGTGTGTGTGTAAATTTGCCTGCTCTTCCTCATAAACTGAAACTCTGAGCAGAGAAACAAAACTCCTTCCCGGGGACAATATCATGTTTTCTCAGGACCACATGAGCTCTGATAATCTGTTTTCAGAACCCTCCAAGCTCTGACACTATACAGTTTTATAGCCAAAGCTAGGCCTGAAACTGCATGGTCTAAAGGCTTTGCCAGCTCTGAGATCTCTCCTTTTAAGTGTCTGTCATTCTCTTCCCTATGGCTTCTCCCAGCCTGATATTCTGGGTGCTCAGATCTCTCAGAATCAGACAATTTCAGCTCTGTGACTCTGACCATGTCTCACTTTCTGTGATCTAAAGTCTTTCCCAAGGTTGATATTCTAGATTGGAAAGCCTCATCGACTCAGGCCCCATTGATTCTAAGAGGCCTCCAAACTCAGACATTCTATGTTGGTCATACCTTGTCTAGTCTTATATTCTGGATATTATGTCAACTCCCAGGTGTGAAAGAGCCTCGACTGCCATCCCAGTCCTGAAATTCTCCATTTTAGCTTCTCTAAAATATGCTTTTGAAAGGTACCCCCAAGTCAGACATCCTATTTTCTGAAGACTCTCCCAGCCTAGATATTTATTGTTCAAAAGCCTTTCCATCCTCTGATATTCTAGGTTTTTTTCCCACTTATTTAATTAGTTTTAGTATGTTAAATGGTATATATTTATTATCAATACAGTTATTTAAAAACCATAAATTGTTTATCTGGTGAATTCTTTTGGTTTACCTTAATTTTTTCAATAAATATGACCTATTAATTAACAATAATAGTAATTGGAACTTCAAGTTGTTTTAATTTGCATTTATCTATTAATGATTTAGAACATTTTTTTTCACACAACTATTGATAGGTTTGATTCCTTAATATGTACAACAGCCTTTCCTCTTGAATACACTATTGGCAATGACTTTTTTGTTCATTTTTTCCTTGTAAATCCAGATTAATCATGGCACATTCAAACTTCCCCTTTTGCTATATGATTCAGGACATGAAATTTAGAGGATCATCATTTTGCTTATAGACATATGGGTATATATGTTGAATTTTATACCATATATTTTAAAATGCTTTTTAAAAAATTTACCTTGACTTCCCAATAACTTGTAACCCCGAGCATATGGATAAGATTCCTTCCTAGCAATGTGTTCTCAGGACCATCTGAGTTCTAATAATCTATGGCCTCAGGGCTCCTGCCCCCACCCACCAAGCTTTGACACTGTGTGATTTTATGGCCAAAACTAGTCCTGAAATATCATGCTCTAAGATTTTTGCTATCTCTGATATAACTCGTTCTATTTACCATTCCAGGTCTGACAATCTCTTCATTATGGCTTTTCCCAGGCCCTACATTCTGGGTGCTCATATCCCATGGAATCACACAATTTCATTTCTATAGCTCTGACCATCTCTCACTTTCTGTGATCTAAAGTCTCTTCCAAGTTTGATATTCTAGGTTAGAAGGCCCCATCAAACTCAGGCCTCATTGATTGTCAATTTCCTCTTAGCTCAGACATTTTATATTGAACTCTCTTAAGTCTCATATTTTGGCTTCTTTATAAACTCCCAGTTCTGATATTCAGAGCCTCGACTATTGTCCTAACCCTTCAATTCTCCATTTTAAGCTCTATCCATCCTCCAGTATATTCTCTTGAAAGGAACTTCCAAGTCAGACATCCTATTTTCAGCCCTGGCATTTTATTGTCAAAGTCCCCTCCCTCCTCTGAAATTCAAAGGTTTGTTTTTTTTTCCTTTTCACTTATTTAATCAGTTTTAGTATGTTAAATGACATCAGTCTATTAGCAATAGTTATTTAAAATCACAAATTGTTTCCCTTGTGAATCCTGTGTACTTTATTTTCTCTATAAATGCAGCCCAATCATTAACAACAACCTTACCCCTGGATAGAATAGCATCATGCTTTTACATTTCTGTAACTTCCCCACCCTCCCTTGCCTTGATTAGTATTGTATATTCAAATTTCCACCTTGACTGTGATTCAGGACATGAGTTTTAACTCAGAGAATCACCAGTGTGTGGATTTAAATCATATACTCATATAGGCTGCATCATATATCTTAATAAACTTTTTAAATTGTTGTTTCAATTTACTTGTCCTTCCCCATAACAAGCAACTATGAGCACAGAAACAAAGTCTATTCACAGCAAAATATGGTGTCTCTTCCCTTTGCATCTGCTGGTCTACCTGGTTTCAACTCCAAGGAATCAGGTTGTGAAGGTCCTTATACCTTTGATATTATTTATTTCACATGCCCTCCCAAGTCTGCTACTCTGCCTTCTATATGAACACTCTTTTCTAACATACTGAGCTTAGATTTCCATCCTAGTGTACAAATTCTTCAGCCTCCAAGATATTCACTCAGTACAATTCCAAGACAGATGTTCTATGTTCTAGAGAATCTATCAGTTCTGTCCCTTTTTGTTCAAAGTCGCCCCTCCCAGGATAAGCTCCTTATTTCTGATCTCATCACTATTTCCCTCAGCTTCCTCTTCCCTGTCTGGAGGGCAGAGAATCAAATTCCTACTTTTATAGCAGGCTGAAGTTGGACTCTAACTAACTGCACTTTGCCACATTGCTCTGCCTGCTTTCAATTCCACGGAACAAGATGCCCCCCTTGCCAGGCGCTCCAGCCCCTTTTCGGTGAGTTATCTTCCTCCATACCTCGACAGCAAGCACTGTTTTTCTTATTTGAGTCACCAGCAATTAGCATAGTGCCTAGTAGGTGCTTAATAAATATTTATTGAAGTGAATTAAACAAGACCAGCTGAGCTCTGATAATCTATGCTTTAAGAGTCCTCCCGGCTTTGACATTGTTTGGTTTTACGGCAAAATTTTGTCCTGAAATTGCCTGCTCAAAGAATATCATTCTGATATTCCTTCTTCTCTATGCCTTCCCAGCTCTGACATTCCCCTCTCTATGGCTTCTCCTGGGCTTGACATTCTCTGTATGCTCATATTCCATGCAAGCAGACAATTGCAGTTCTCTGGTTCTGACCATCTCTCGGTCCCTCCAAAATCTGATCTTCTAGATTAGTGGAGAGCATCTCACTCAGGCCCCCTTGATACTAGAATTGGCCAAAAGCTCAGACATTCTATATTGGATAGACCTACTCAAGTACCATATTCTGGATACTCTGTCAACTCTGAGTTCTGCTATTCAGAGCCTAGACAGCCATCCCAGCACTGAAATTTTCCATTCCAAGCCCTTCCATCCTTCTAATATGTTTTCATGAAAAGCACCTCCAAGTCAGACATTTTATTTTTTAAAGACTCTGCCTTCCTATTCCATTTTTCTAATTTTCAACATTTCTTTTATTCCTTTTCACTTATATAATCAGTTTTAATATATCAGTATATTTGGCATATTAAATGGCTTATGTATACCAGCAATATAATTATTTAAATTCACAAATTGTTTCCCTTGTTAACCCTGTGTCATTTTTTTTTCAATAAGTATCGCTCATTCATTCACGGTAATAATAATGTGTATAGCAGCCTTTCCCCAGGAAAACACTGCATGCAATTATTCTTTTGGTCATTTATTCTTTCTTTCTCTTGCTTAAATACTGATTTAAAATTTCTCTTTGTATGATTCAGGGCATGATTTTGCATTGAGAGGATCATCATTGTGCTTATTGATATTATATTAAAATATGTTGCCTTATATACCACAGATATCCTTTTTTCAGCAATTTTTAACTTTAACTTCACTTCCATAGAACTTGGACCCCTGAGCACACAGACAAGATTCCTTCTCAGCATTAATATCACGTATTCTCAGGGCCATCTGAACTCTAAGAGCCCTCCCAGCTCTAACACTGTGCAGTTTGTGGCCCAAGCTAGTCCTGAAATTGTGTGTTTGAAGGGCTTTCCCAGCTCTGATATCCTTTCTCCTAATGCTCTGCCTGCTCCAACATTTCCTCGTCTGTGCTTTCTCCCAGGCCTTCCATTCCATGTGCTCCCATCCCTCGGAATCAGATACTTTCTCTTCTCTGGCTCTGAGCATCTCTAACTTTCTGTGTTCTAAAGTCCCTTCCATGTTTGCTCTTCTCTAGGATTACTCCTCGGCCCAACATTCTGTGTGCTCACACCTTAATGAATCAGAATCGGGTTGTGAAGGTCCTTACGCCTTTGATATTATTTATTTCACATGCCCTCCCAAGTCTGCTACTCTGCCTTCTATTTGAACACTCTGAGCTTAGATTTCCATCCCAGGGTAGAAATTCTCCAGCCTCCAAGATATTCACTCAGTACTACTCCAAGACAGAAGTTCCATGTTCTAAAGAATCTTTTTGTTCAAAGTCACCACACTCAGCTGCTATTCAAAGGATTTTTTTTTCTTTTCACTTATTTATTCACTGTGATTATATTAAATTACATATATGTTCAAGCAATACAAATATTTAAAATCACAAATGGCTTCCTTTGTAAAATTGGGTGCTAAACATCTTATTTGTTAAAAAAAAAAAGTTTCCATGCATTGCCAATAACTGAAATGTCAATAGCAGCTTAACAAGATTAAGGCAGTACATGGAATTTTGTTTTCTCAGCATATTTTTTTTTAATTTTTTCTGATTTCTATCCAGCTAAAGTAATATATTTTTACCTTTTCTCATTGGCTATGTTTCAGGACCTGACTTTTTTTTTCTGCCAAAAACAAGGTTTATTAAAGATCCGCCATATTGTCAGACCCTTGAGGAATCTAGGAGTCTGCAAGTATTGGCTAGATTCTAAGAATCTGAGCAGTGGCTAGATTTTAGGAATCTGACTGAGCATCTTAATGGAGACAAGATGGACCTTATATACAGAAAGACTATGGGAGGGATCTAGGAGTGGTCAAGTAGTCTATGAGGTAATAGAACTCCAAGGGTGGCCCAGGGAGAATGAAGTTTAGATAGGATTAAGGGTGGGAAATGGCCTGGGGACATAGGGAAGTCTAGGCTAGGTTAAGGGTAATGGATTGGATTTAGCCACAATGAAAGGCCAGTTGATGAGATTATAACCTCAGGGGAACGCAGGGATTTGGCCATGTGGGAAAGTCCAGGGTTTTTCCTTAGGACCTGACTTTTAAATCACACCCCATGATACTGAAAGAAACTATATTGAAAAATGTTGCAGGTAAAATCTAAATATATTTTTATATTGATTTTTAAATTTACTTATTTGTTGCTCATTCATTTCAGTCGTGTCTGACTTTCTGTGACCCCATTTGGGGTTTTCTTGGCAAAAATACTGGAGTGGTTTGCCATTTCCTTTTCCAGCTCATTTTATAGATGAGGCAACTGAGGGCAAACAGGGTAAGTGATTTGCCCAGGGTCACACAGCTAGGAAGTGTCTGAGGTCAGATTTGAACTCATAAAGATGAAATCTTCCTGCCTCCCGGCCCAACATTATATTCATCGCGCCACCTAGCGGCCCCTAAATTTATTTATGGCTCTCTCAAAACGGGACCTTTGAGCACAGCAACAAAACTTCTTCCTAACAGTAGTATTGGGTATTCTCAGAAAACAAAACCAAACCAAACCAAACCCTAAGTCCTAATAATCTTCCAAGAGCCCTGGTGGTTCTGACACTATGGAATTATGGCCAAAGCCAGACCTGAAATTATAGGTTTAAAGGGCTTTCCTCACTCTGATATTCCTTCCCCTTGTATTCCTTCTCTATACTTTCTCTGGGGACTGACGTTCTGTGGGGAATCAGACAATTTCTGTTCACTGACTCTGACCTTCTCTCACTTTCTGAGTCAGAGTCTCTCCCATGTTTGATATTCTAGGTTGAAGGACCCCACCTAGCTTAGACCCCATTGATTTGAAATTGCCTCCAAGTTGAGACATTCAGTTGAAATACCCTTTCAGGTCTCTTTATCTGGTTTTTATGTGACAACAGTCAGTTCTAATAACAAGACCCTGGAATGCATTCCAAATATATTCACTTGAAAGGCACTTCCAAGTCAGACATTCAGTTTTCTAAAGATCTATCATTTTTTGGTTACAACTCCATCCTAGCCCTTAGATTCTAAAGTTGTTTTTGCCTTTTCACTTATTTGTTCAGTCTTAATATATTTAATTCCATAAATGCATCAGCAATGGAATTATTTGAGAACACAAATTCTTTCTCTTTGGAATTTCTTTGTATTTATTTTTAAATGAATACTGACCATTCGTTAACAATAATTGTCATATCTACAGTAGCCTTAACCCTTCAAGACATTGCTAGCAATAACTGTGCTGTTGGAATTTTTTTTTCCTTTTCTTTTCATTAAAAAAAAATTGGAACTAGATCAGGCTTGGTCCGTTGACCTTTTAGCTTTGACTTGGTGATGCTGGACATTAGTTTTAATTAGAAGATCACCATTGTGCAGATATAAATTATACAGTAATAGAAATTGCATCTCATATCCTAAATTAACTTTGAAAATTTTGTTTAAATTTACTTGTACTTCCCCGCAACTTGCAATTCTGAGAATAGAAACAAAACTCATTCCCAGCAATTATATTGTGTGGTGTGGACCATCTTAGCTTTGCTTATCTATATTCTAAGACCCATCTCACCTTTCATACTGTATAGTTTTATGGCCTGAACTAGTGCAGAAATTATATGTTTTATGGCATTTCTTAGCTCTCATAGCCCTTCTTCCAAGTTATCTGCCAGCTATAACATTCTCTTCCCTATGGTTTCTCCCAGGCCTGACATTCTATGTACCTCTATCCAACAGAATCAGACAATTTCTTTTCTCAGGTTTTGAACATCTCCCACATTCTATGCTTTAACATCTATGTACCCTCCCCAAGTCTGCAATTCTAGCTTCCATTTGAATACCCATTTCTAACATCCTGAATTTGGATTGCCATCTCAGCAGTGAAATCATCCATCCTATGCTCTCTCTAGCTTCCAATATATTCTACCGCAATTCACATCCAAGTTACACAATCTAGGTTCCAAAAAATCTCCTGGCTCTGTCATTTTATGTTCTAAGCCCTCCACTCCTATGATATTCATGAGGTTTTTTCTTTTCCTTTCACTTATTTATTCAGTTTTATTACATTAAATTACACATAAGCCTTAGTAATACTGTTATTTAAAATCATGATATATATCATAAAATCATGGTATTTAAAATCCCTTTTAAAACTGGGTATTTAACACTTTATTCATTTAAAAAAAACCCTCCCCCATCCATTTCCAATAATAGGAATTTCAGTAGCAGTCTTACCAGATTAAGGCAGTGTATGGAATTCTTTTCTTGTCAGGCTATTTTTTTGGGGGGGGTTCTGATTTTCATTTCACTAAAGTACTATATTTTTCACTTTCCTCATTGGCTGTTTCGGGGCCTGCCATTTACAGAAGAGCATTGGCATGGCGCCATATGCACTTACTGTGTTTTCAGGTATTGTTTTTCTTTTCATTTTTAAAAAAAATTTGGAATTAGATCAGGCACTTGCTGCTTATCATTTCATGAAGTCATAACTTCATGACCAAATTTCCTTCCCACCTCTGATATTCTGATTTTCCTTTTCACTTATTTAATCAGTTTTTGTATGTTAAACAACATGTTTATTAGCAATACAATTACTGAAGAGCTCAACTTGTTTTCCTTGTGAATCCTATGTACTTATCTAACTTTTTCCCAATAAATACATCCTATTCATGAACATTAATAATAATATGTAAAGCAGCCCTACCCTTTCAAACCACACCAGGCCTTTACTTTTTTGTCACTTTTTTTCCTTTTCATTGTTTTCCTGTTAACCATATATTGAAACTTTCGCTTGGCTTTGTGATTCAGGATATGAGTTTCAATTCTGAGAATCGCCATTGTGCTTATAGCTATTTTATTGACATGTATTGACATTTGTGGTATTTCCTACCATAAATATACTCCTGACTCTGGGTGCTCTATCCATTGTGCCACCTAGCTGCCCCACTATGATATGTTCTCAGGATCATTAGAACTCTGATAATCTCTGTTTTAAGATTTTCCTTGCTCTAATACTCTGAAGTTTTAAGGCCACTTCTAATTCTGAAATTGTATATTCTAAGAGTTCTCTTAGATCTGATAACACTTGTTCTACCTGTCTTTCTAGCTCTGTCATTCCCATCTCTCTGGCTTCTCTTGGGCCTGACATTTTGTATGCTCAGATCCTCTGGAATCAGACAACTTCAGTTCTCTAGCTCTGGTCACCCTCCACTCTGTGTACTAAAGTCCCTCCCAAGTTTGATTTTCTAGGTTGGAGGTCCCCATATAGCTCAGGGTGCATTGATTCTAAAAGGCCTTCAAGGTCAGACATTCTATGCTAGACATACCCTCTGAAGTCTCATATTAGTGCTTCCAGTTCTGATATTCAGAGCCTCACCTGCCAACCCAGAACTGCAATTTCCATTCTCTCTCAATCCTCCAGTATGTACTCTTGAAAGGCACCTCTAAGTCAGACACTGTATTTTCTAAAGACCCTCCTAGCCTTGGGATTTTATGATCAAAGTTCATTGCCTCCTCTAACATCTAAAGGGGTTTTCCCCTCTTTATTTAACTGGTTTTTAGTATGTTCAGTGACATCTATATATTAGTAATGCAATTGTCTAAAATAATACATTTTGGCCCTTGTGAATCCTGGGTACTTATTGTACCTTCATTCTTAAAGCCTTCTTAGCTCTGACTGTGATCAAAGAACTTTCTCGGCTTAGATATTCCATTTTCTAAGTGCTCTGCTGGCTTTGATATTCCCATTTCTCTGGCTTTTCCTGGGCCTGACAATTTCTGTTCTCTGCCTCCAACCACCTTGCGCTCTTTGTGATCAGAAGTCCCTTCCACATTTGACCTATGTTGGACATAGTTCTTAAGTATGGCTTCTTTGTTAATACCCAGTTCTGTTTTTCAGAGCCTGGAGAGGGGTCCAAATACATTCTTTGAGAAGGCAGCTCTAGGCCAGACATTTGATTTTCTAAAGGCTCTCCCTTGCCTATCATTTTAGGGTTAAACACCCTTCCTACTTTTTATTCTCTACATTTGTTTTCTCCTTTTCACTCATATCTTCAGTTTTAGTGCATTAAATTACATATCTGTATTAGCAGTGTAATTATTTGAGAGCACAAATTCTTTTTCTTTTGATTTATGTGCATTTACTATATTTTTTCAGTGATTACTGATCACTTCACAACATTAATAGTGATATCGACAGCAGGTTTAAACTGCTCAAGGTCTTGCAACTAATAACTGTATCGTCTGCTATGTCTTACTTCCTCCCCCCCCGCCCCTCCTTTTTTTT
>NW_020954664.1:244461-310276 GCF_900497805.2 Vombatus ursinus | reverse complement strand
ACAGAACATGACTTTTGATTTAGAAGATCCCCGTTGTGCTGATATCTATTATACTGACATATATGTGGGATTATCTACCCTAAACGCACTTTGTTTTGTTATGTTTGTTTGCCAGCCTTCCTCATAAGGTGGAACTCAGCACAGAAACAAAACTCCTTCTCAGGGACAATATTGTATTTTTTCAGGATCATCTGAACTCTGACAATGTGTGTTCTAAGAACCCTCCCAGCTCTGACACTGTATGGTTTTATGACCAAAAGTAGTGCTGAAATGCGTGTTCTGAGTCTGATATCCCTCCTTCTAAGCATCTGCCCAACTCCGACATTCTCTGTATGTTCAGATTCCTCAGAATCTGACAATTTCAGTTCTCTGGTTCTGACCATCTCTCACTTTCTGTGATCTAAAGCCCCTCCCAAGTTTGATATTCCAAGGTGGAGGGCCTCCTCCAGCTCAGGCCCCATGGATTCCATATACCACATCCCATATTCTGGATTCCATGTCACCTCCAAGTTCTGATACTGAGAGCATACACTGCCATCCCAGAACTGAAAATTTCCATTCTACGCTCTATCCACCATCCAATATATGCTTTTAAAGGCACCTTCAAGTCAGATATCCTAATTTCTAAAGACCCTTCCAGCCTAGGAGTTTTATGATCAAAAGGCTTTCTGTTATCTGACTACTTTTTTTCCCCTTTTCCTTGTTTAATCAGTTTTAATATATTAGATGACATATAGTTATTAACAATGCAATTATTTAAAATCACAAATTGTTTCCCTTGTGAGCCCTGTGTATTACCTTTTTATTGATAAATATGACCCATTCATAACTAATAACAATAAAATACACAGCAGCCTTTCCCCTTGAAAGTGCTACAGGCAATTAGGTTTTTATCAATTCCTCCCCCCCACCATTTTTTTTGGTTTAAATCCAGATTAGGAATGGTATACTCAGACTTTCACTTTGTATGATTCAGGACAGGATTTTGAATTCAGAGGATCATCGTTATGCTTATTAAATAGTATATTGCCATATACTTTGTATTTTATAACATAAAATACTTTTGAAGACATTTTCTAAATTTAACTTGCTTTTTCTGTAACTTGGAGCCTTGGGCACACAAATCAAACTCCTTCCCAGAACTGATAATTGCGTGTTCTCAGATCCATCTGAGATCTCATCATCTGTATTCTAAGAACCCTCTCAGCTCTGACACTCCGGTTTGATGGCTAAAGTTATTCCTGAGATTGCATGTTCTAAGGGCTTTCCTGGCTCTGCTATCCTTTCTTCTAAGTGCTCTGCCTGTTCTGACATTCTTCCACAGCTTCTCCCGGGCCCTACATCCTGTGTGCTCACATCCCAAGAAGTCAGACAATTTCAGTTTTCTGGCTCTGACCACCTCTAACTTTCTGTGTTCTAAAGTCCCTCCCATGTCTGTTATTCCTGATTCCAGACCTCCATCCAGCTCAGGCCTTCTCGATTCTGAGATACTACCAAACTCATTCATTCTCTCTTCCCCACTCTCTCCCCAGGGTCTGATATTCTGGTCTTCATGTTAACTCTTGCTTCTCACACTGAGAGCCAGGACCACTGCCCCAGTACAGGAACACTCTCTTCTGAGCTCTCTCCAGCCTCCAATTGATTCTCTCAAAAAGGCCCCAAATTGACTCTATTATTGATGTTTCCTCACAGCTGGGACATGTTATGGTCAGTCTCTTCCCTCCTCTGATAATCTAAGGTGTTTTTTTTTCACTTAATTTTTCAGTTTCATTATATTAAATTGCACATATCTATTTCCACTACAATCATTTAAGAGCCAAAATTAATTGTTTTTCCTTTAAAATTCTTATTTTACTTTTTCAAGAAATACTGATTAATAAGAATTGATATCTACAACAGCCTTACTGCTTGAAGACGCTGCCCGAAATGATTGTTTTCAGTTATTCTTTTCCTTTCACTTTCTTTCTGTTTTGCTTCCTTTTTATTAGCACCAGAACAAGCACTGTTATATTCCCCTTTCATCTTGGACTGATGACCTGAATTTTCATCAAGAGGATCCCCATTGTGCTGATATCTATTATACTAACATAAATGTGAGATCTCATGCCCTAAATCTACTTTGTTTTTCTTGTGTAAATTTGCCTGCCCTTCCAAGGTGGAACTCTGAGCACAGGAAAAAAAAATCTCCTTCCCAGCAATGATCCTATGTTTTCTCTGAAATCTCTGAGCTCTGACAATCCATGTTTAAAAAGCCCTCACACTCTGACCCTGTATGGTATTATGGCCAAAGCTAGTTTTGAAATTGCATTTTCTGAGGGCTTTGCAAAGTCTGCTATTCCTTCTTATAAGTGCTTTCCAACTCTGACATTCTCTTCTCTATGGCTTTTCTTGAGCCCGCCATTCAATTGGCTTCAGCCCCATGGAATCAGAGCATTTCAGTTCTCTGTCTCTGTCTAGCTTTCTCTTCCAGTATTTTAAAGTCCCTTCCAATTGTGATATTCTCCACTAGAGAGCCCCCAGCTCAGACCCCGTTGATACTAAATTGGGTGCAGGCTTGGTCATCTATATTGGACATAGTTCTTAAGTCTCATTACCGGCCTTCTATGTCCATACTCAGTTCTGCTATTTAATATAAACATTCTTTTTTGTTTGTTTTTTACTTTTTTGGGGAGGCAATCAGGGTTAAGTGACTTACCCAGGGTCACACAGCTAGTAAGTGTCAGGTGTCTGAGGCCGGATTTGAACTCAGGTCCTCCTGATTCCAAGGCCGGAACTCTATCCACTGCACTACCTAGCTCAGTTCTGCTATTTAGAGGCTGGAATGAGGTCCAAATAAATTCTCTTAGAAAGCACCTCTAAGTTAGATATTCAATTTTGTAAAAACCCTTCCTTGCATGTCATTTGAAGATTAAATGCCCCTTCCACCTTTTATATCTGGTCTTTGTTTTGTCCTTTTCATTTATTTCTTCAGTTTTAATATATTAAATTACATATGCATTGTGATCGATACATTTATACAGATTCATAGCAGTCTAATTATTTGAGAGCACAAGTTCTTTCTCCTTTGACATCTGTTTACTTTTTCAATGATAACTGACCATTCATTACATTCATTAACTATTGCTATATCTAGACATAGTGAAATCTATACTAGCTTTAACTGTTCAAGGTACTATGAGTTATAATTGTGTTACCATCTTTTCCTTTCCTTTTTTTTCATTTTGGGGGGGGTTAATTAAAGCAGCTTTGGCACTATATGTGCACATTCGCCTTTCATCTTCTACTGGGTCATGCAGGAAATGAGTTTTAATTCAGAGGATCCCCAATGTGCTGATATCTATTAGACTGACATATATATGTGATTTCATGCCCTAAATCTACTTTGGTTCTTTCTGTGTAAATTTTCCTATCCTTTCTCCTAAGATGGAACTCTGAGCATAGAACCAAAACTCATTACCAGGAATGGCATCATGTTTTCTCCAGGCCTTTCAAGCTCTGATAATACATGTTCTAAGAGCGCTCCACCAGTTCTGAACCTGTGTGGTTTTTACGGCCACAACTAGTTTTGAAATGATATGTTCTAAGGACATTCCTGGCTCTGACATCACTTGTTCTACCTGCCCCAGCAGGCCTTACATCTCCTTCTCTTGGGCCCGTCATTCTGTTTGCTTCGATCCCATGGAATCAGAGAATTTCAATTCTCTGCCTCTGTCTAGCTCTCCTTTTTTATGTTTTAAAGCCCCTTCAAGGTTTGATATTCTAGGCCTGAGAGTCCAACCAGCTGAGGCCCCATTGGTTCCAAATTGCCTCCAAGCTCAGAAATTCTATGTTGGAAATACCATGTCAAGCCTCATATTCTGGCTCACATGTCTCCTCTCAGTTCTGATACTGAGAGCCTACACTGCCATCCCAGCACTCAAATTTTCTATTCTATGCTCTACCCACCATCCAATATATGCTCTTAATAAACGCACCTCCAAGTCAGATATCCTATTTTCTAAAGCCCCATCCAGCCTAGTAATTTTATTTTCAAAAGCCTTTTTGTCATCTGATAGGTTCCTTTTTTTCCTTTTCTCTTGTTTAATCGCTTCTAATGTATTAGATGACATACGGTTGTTAACAGTACAATGATTAAAAATCATCAATTGTTTCCCTTGTGAGCCCTGTGTCTTACCTTTTTCTTGAAAAATATGGCCCATTCATTAACAATAACAGTGAAATATACTGCAGCCTTGAAAGCACTGCAGGCAATATTTTCCCCCTTTAAAATTCAGATTAGGAATGATATAGTCAAACTTCTACTTTGGCTGTATGATTCAGGACAGGATTTGGAATCCAGAGGATCATCATTATGCTTATTAATATTATATTGCCATATACCTTGTATTTTATAACATAAAATACTTGGGAAGATGTTTTCTAATTTTAACTTGCTTTCTGTATAACTTAGAGGCCTGAGCACATATATGGGACTTTTTCCCAGCACTAATATTGTGTAGTCTCAGGCCCATCCTATAAATTCTCTTGGAATGCCCCTCCAAGTCAGATATTCCATTTTCAAAAGACTTTGCCATCATCCTTATTTTATTTTCAACAGCATCTCCCTTCTCTCATATTCTAGGGTTTCTTTTTCCCTTTCCCTTGATCATTTTCACTATATTAAATGCCATGTGTTTATTAACAGTTGTTCACTTGTTTTAGTTGTGTCTAACTCTTAAGAACCCCATTAGGGGTTTTCTTGGTAAAGATACTGGAGTGATTTATCATTTCCTTTTTCAGTTCATTTTAAAGATAAGGAAACTGAGGCAGACAGGGTTAAGTAACTTGCCCAGGGTAACACAGCAGGTAAATATCTAAGGCTGGATTTGAACTCGGGTCTTCCTGACTCCAGGCCCAGTGCTCTATCCACTATGCCACCTAGCTGCCCCTTATTAATAATATGATTACATAAGATTACAAGTTGATTATTTTATGATTCCTGTGTCCTTCTCAAATTTTCTCCAATAAGCATGACCCATTCATTAACAATAACAGTAACATTATTATTATTATTGCTATACTTATTCTACATTTACAGTATGATTCTTTTTTATTTTACTATTATGTGAAGACACTGCATGTATTTACATTTTTGTCAGTTATGTTTTTTCTTTTCCTTTTAACCCATATTTGGCAATGTATCTTCAAATTTCTGATTTGTGTGAGTTTGAATTCAGAGATTCAATGTTGTACTTATGGATGTCATATTAACAAATGTTATATTTCATACCATAAATATACTTTTAAAATTTTGTCTTCTACCTAGTTCCCTGAACTCATAAATAAGATTCCTTCCTTGTATTAATAGTCTGTATCCTCAGCTCCATCAAAATTTTGATAATCTTTGTTCTAAGAGCCCTCTGACACTGTGATTTTATGGCCAAAGCTTGTCCTTAAATCCCATGTTCTAAGGTCTCTGATATCCCTCCTTCTAGGTCTCCTGCATTCTCTGAAATTCTGTCCTTGTATGGCCTCCCCACTTCCTGTTGTTAAGTTTATGCAAATCCCACAGAATCTGACAATTTCTTTTGGTCTAACCACCTTTAACTTTCTGTCTTCTAAATCCCTCCCACACTTGATTTTCCAGATTCCAGGGTCTCATCCAGATCACTCTTTAAAAAAATCTTTTTGTTCAATTTCATTTTATTTTTAGTCCTAAATTCTCTCCCTCTTCCTATCCCTTCCAACATCCATTTAAAACACAGTATATACAAAAATCCATTACAAATATGAAATCATGCAAAATACACTTTCTCCTTAGCTGTGTTCTAAGGAGAGAGGGGAAGAGGGGGAGAGGGAGGGAGAGAGAGAGAGAGAGAATGAATGAGAATGAGAATGAATTGCTTCTCTTAGTACTGAGTCCATTAGCTCTCTCTCTAGAAGTGGGTAGCATTTTTCATCATGAGTTCTTTGAACTGTGGGGGGTCATTGTGTTGATCAATGTTACTAAGCCTTTCAATTGATTATCTTTACAATATTGCTGTTAGAGTGTGTATTGTTCTCTTGATAGGGTGTATAAGGTGTTCAGAGAGGACTAGCACCTCTGGTGAGAGGCCTTGCTGAGTCCTTTTTCAGGGCCGCTCATCCACATTTAGTGTCTACCTGGCACGCAACTCTCACCTGAGGCTCCACGAAGCTGTAGCATGCACATAGGCCACATCTTGGTAAACCAACTGGGCAGATAGGCTAAATCAGGTTGAGGGTAACTGATGGGTCTCAAACCCGTTGGTGAATTGGGGAATGTCTATCCCAAGCATGTGAAGACTTCCCCTGGCAGAATGGATAGATGAGGACAATTTGTTCAAACAGTCATGGAGGCAACTGAAGCAGGTGCTGTGGAGCGCTTAGAGCTTGGTCAGACATTGAAGACGCCAAGGTCATCATCCACTGTACCTCAGGCCAACTGCCAGTTGTCTTGACTTTTGTCTTGCATTGGACTTTGATGATTTGGCAAGAGAGAGTGAAGCTGATGACTTTGTGCAACTCTGCCTCATTTAAATCCATTTCACACACAAGTTATGACATCACCCTGTGATGTCATTGTTCCTCTTCAAAAACGAAGGAGAAACAATAATGTTCTCCTGGTTCTTCTCACCTCACTTTGCATCAGTTCATATATGTCTTCTTAGGTTTTTTCTGAAACCATCCCCTTCATCATTTCGTGTAGCATAATAGTATTCCATCAGATTAATATAAATTGACTTTTTCAGCCATTTTCCAATTAATGGGTATCCTCTCAGTTTCTAATATTTTACCACCACAAAAAGAGCCGCTATAAATATTTTTACACTTATGATGATTTTTTTCCTTTTTCTTTGATGTCTTTGGGCATATAGACCTTATAGGGTTTGCAGAGTCACAGTTTAATAAGTTTTTAGGAATAGTTCCAAATTGTTCTCCAGAATGGTTGGACTAATTCACAGTTCTACCAACAGTATATTAATGTGCCTATTTTGCCACATCCCCTCTAAAATTTGTCATTTTCCTTCTCTGTCACTTTGGCCAGTCTGATGGGTATGAGGTGATACCTCAGAGTTGTT
This sequence comes from Vombatus ursinus, assembly GCF_900497805.2. Taxonomy (NCBI): domain Eukaryota; kingdom Metazoa; phylum Chordata; class Mammalia; order Diprotodontia; family Vombatidae; genus Vombatus; species Vombatus ursinus. Next base: position 303,197 of record NW_020954664.1, on the reverse strand, counting down.
TTAATTCACATTTTTCTAATTATTAGTAATTTAGAGCATTTTTTTCACATTGTTGTTTATAGCTTTGATTTCTTCCTCTGAAAACTGCCAGTTCATATTCCTTGACCTTTTATCAGTTGGGGAATAGCTCTTATTCTTAAAAGTTTGGCTCAGTTCACTATTTGAGAAATGAGAACTTTATCAGAGAAACTTGCTACATAGATTCTTTACCACCACACCCCCACACCCCCCAGCTTCCTACTTTTCTTCTAGTTTTGGCTGCATTGGTTTTGTTTGTGCAAAATCTTAATTTTATGTTGTCAAAATTATTCCTTTTAACTCTCATGGCCTTCTCTCTTGTTTGGTCATGAATTCTTCCTCTACCCACTGATCTGACAGTAATTTCTTCCATAGTCCCCTAATCTGATTATGCTATCACACTTTATGTCTAAATCATGGACCCATTTTGAGTTTATGTTGGTGTACGGTATGAGATGTTGGATTATGTCTAGTTTCTAGCTGACTAGTTTCCAGTTTTCTCAGCAGTTTTTGTCAAATAGTGAATTCTTGTCCTAAATAACTGCGATCTTTGAGTTTATCAAACCTTGGGTTACTGTGCTCATTTGCTTCCATATACTTAACCTGTTCCTCTGATGAAACACTCTATTTCTTATCCAGTCCTAGATTGTCTTGATGATTATGGTTTTGTAGATAATTTGAGATCTGGTACTGTCAGGCCCCCTTTCTGCTGATTTTTTTTTCATTGATTCCCCTGATATTTTTGACCTTTTATTACTCCAGATGAATTTTGTTATTGCTTTATAAAGTAAGTCTTTGGCAGTTTGATTGGTATGGCATTAAATAAGTAAATTAATTCATGTAATATTGTCATTTTTTCTGTTGGCTTGGCCTACTCTTGAGCAATTAATATTTCTCCAATTATTTAGATCTGCCTTTATTTGTATGAAGTATTTTGTAATTGTGTTTGCATAATTTTTGTGTGTGTCTTGGCAGGTAGACTCCCAAGTATTTTGTACTGCTTCCAGTTATTTTAAAAGGACTTTCTCTTTCTAGTTCTTCCTGTAGGGTTAATGTTGATGATTTATGTGGATTTATTTTACGTCCTGCAACTTTGCTGAAGTTGTTAAATGTTTTGACCAGTATTTCAATTGACTCTCAAGGATTCTCTGTGTAAAACATCCAATCTCTGTTTTGGCTTTCCCTGGTTTAGGTATTTATATAATAGTAGGGATTTGGTAGGACTCCTTTACCTATCTTTTCAAGCTGTTCATGTAGTATTGGAATTGATTGTTCAAATTTTTTTTTTTTTTAGAATTTGCTTATAAATCTGGTCGAGGGGTTTTTTCTTAAGTAGCTCATTTATGGCTTGTTCGCTTCCTTTTTCTGTGATAAGGTTAAGTATTCTATCTTCTTTTCTATTAACTCTGCGTGTGTGTGTGTGTGTGTGTGTGTGTGTGTGTGTGTGTAGTATCTAAGGCTGGATCTGAATTCAAATATTCCTGACTCCAGGGCCAGTGCTGTATTCACTGTACCATCTAGCTGCCTAGACAATTAACCTAAACAATTTATGTTTTTGTATATATTCATCCATATCATTTACATTGTCAGCTTTATTGCCATATAGTTGGGCAAAATAGTTCCTAATAATTGTTTTTTTTTCCGTCTTTAACGGTTATGAATTCATCCATCATATTTTATTAAATGTCCATTTTTCCCACTGTAGGATTATGTTCAGTTTTTCTGGCTAGATTATTCTTGGTTGTAATCCTTATTCCTCTGCCTTCTGGAATATCATATTCTAAGATCCTCGTTCCTTTAGAGTAATAGTTGCTAAATCTTATGTGATTCTGACTGGCTTCAGAGTATTTGGATTATTTTTTCTGGCTGCTTTTTTTCTTTCTGTATTTTCTCTTTGACTTCAAAATTCTGGATTTCAGCTATAACATTCCTGAAATTTTTCATTTTGTGACTTCTTTCAGGAGATAACAGGTAGATTCTTTAAATTTCTACTTTGTCCTCTGGTTCTTAAATATCTGGGCACTTTTCCTTTGTGGTTTCTAGAAATAGTGTGGTTTCTAGAAATTTTTTCCCCCCATGGCTTTCAGGTCAATCAACATTTATTAATCTCCTACTATATTCCTGGCAGTATATTAATCACTTGTGATATAGAATGAGGCAAAAGATCATCCCTTTAGGGGAGACAACATAAGAACATATATACAAAGCAAGATACATACAGAACAAATAAGAAATAATTAACAGAGGGAAGGCACCAGAATTAAGAGGGGTTGGGGAAGGTTTCCAGTAAAAGATGGGCTCTTAGTAGTGACTTAAAGGAAGCTAAGGAGGTCAATATTCAGGGCAAGGGAAGAAGAACATTTCAACCATGGGTGACAGCCTGAGAAAATTCCCAGAGCTGAGAGATGGAATGTCTTGTTTATGGAACAGCAAGGAGGCCGTGGTCACTTGATTGATAGGTATGTGTCTGAGAGTTAAGAAGACTGGAAAGGTAGGAGGGAACTAGGTAATGATGGTCTTCCAATGCCAAGTACAGCATATTGCATTTGATCCTGGAGGCAACAGGGAATCGCTGGAGCTTATGGAGTGTGTGGTGTGGTGGTGGTGGTGGGGTTTCTGATCAGAATTTGGCGTGGTGCTTCTTCTAGGTCAGGGGACCTAGAAAATGGAGGGGAACGTGAAAGTAAGGCAAAATTTCTACCTCTCTTCTGCCATCTTGCCTCCACTTCTCTGACACAGGCACTCTTGATTCTAAGTTGTCTCAGAGCTCATTCTTTTTACAGTTCACATTCTCTCCCAGGTCTAATATTCTGGCTTTTTGTCAACTCCTGATTTTCACACTTAGATCAGGGACTGCTGTCCCAGCGCTTGAAGACTCTATTCTAAGCAATCTCCAGCCTCCAATAGATTCTCCTGAAAAATTCCTCCCAGCAGACACTACTACTGATGTTCCCTCTCAGCTGGGCCATGTTATAGTCAAAGTCACCTCCCCCTCCTGCTATTCTAAGAGAGTTTTTTCCCTTTCTCTTATTTATTCAGTTTTATTATATCAAATTACATATATGTATTAATAATGCACAACAATTTGAGAGTAGAAATTAATTTCTTTCGAATTGTAATGATTTTTTCAATAAATAGTAGTGCTATTTTAGCAGCCTTAACCCTTCAAGACACTGCCTGCAATTATTGTCAATTATTTCTTCTTTTCCTTTTCTTTCTTTTTCTTAATTAGAATCAGATTGCTGACTGCATGCTCACCTTTCATTGATGGTACAGTGAAGGACATAAGAATTAATTCAGAAGACCCCCATGGTGCTGATGTCAGTTATACTGAAATATATGTGGCATCTCATATCCTAAAGATACTTTGTTATATTTGTTTACATATTCCTGCCCTTTCCCATAAGTTGCAATGTTGAGCTTGAGCTAAAAACCAAACCAAACCAAAACTGCTTCCCAGAAATGATATTGTGTGTCCTCAGGACCATCCATGTTCTGATCATCTATTCTAAGAGTCCTCCCAGCTCTGACACTGTACAGTTTTATGGCCAGGTTATTCCTGAAATAGTATGGACTTTCCTGGCTCTGAGATGCCTTCTTCTAAGTATGTTGCTAGCTCTGATGTTCCCTTCTCTTGGGTTTCTCTTGGGCTTGACATTCTGAGTGCTCACCTCTCACTGAATCAGACAATTTCTCAGACTCTGAATATCTCCCACATTCTGTGTTTGAAAGTCCTTCCCACCTTTGATATTATGGGTTGGAGGACCCATAGGCTCAAATTGCTTCCAGGCTTAGACATTCTCGATTCTATATGCCCCTCCCAATTCCGATATTCCATCTTCTATACGAAAACCGATTTCTAACTTCCTGAGCTTGGATTGCCTTCCCAGTGCATTCAAAACTCTACCCAGCCTCGGAGATATTCACTTGTTTACATCTCCAAGTGAGATGTTGTAACTTCTAAAGCATCTCCTGTGCTGTATGATTGTGATGGAACACTATTGTTCTGTATGAAATGATGATGGATACTGTTTCAGAAAAACCTGGGAAAAGTGAGCAGAATCAGGAGAATAATTTAAATAGTAACAGCAACATTGTAAAGATAATCAGTAGTAGAAGACTTAATAATAACTCTGAGCAATACGATGGTCCAAGACAATTCCAAAGGACTTATGATGAAAAAATGCAATCCACCCGCAGAGAGAGAACTGATGGACTCAGTGCAAATTGAAGCTTTTTTCCTCCTTCCTTCCTTCCTTCCTTCCTTCCTCCCTAACATGGCTAATGTGGAAATTTGTTTTGCATGAGTCCATATTTGTAATGGATTTTACATTTCTTGCCTTCTCAATGGCTGGGGCAGGTGTGGGAGAAGGGAGAGAATTTAGAGCTGAAAATAAAATATAATTAACAATAAAGAAATTAAAAAAGAAGAAAAAGAAAATGAAGTATCTTCTGGCTCTGTCATTTTTTGTTCAAAGTCCCCTTCACTCCTATGATATTCAAGGATTTTTTTTCTTTTCAATTGTTTTCATTTTTTCATTCAGTTTTAGTATATTAAATTACATGATTAGCAGCAATTTTTCAAAATGACAAATGGTGTCCCTTTTAAAACTGGATAATTGACATCTTGTTTAAAAAACACTCTCCATTCCTTATGAATAATAGGAATATCAGTAGCAGTCTTACCAGAGTAAGAGTGTAGGAAATTAGTTTTTTTCTATGCATTTTTGTTTTTCCAATTTTCATCCAACTTAGGTAACAGATATTTACTTTTCCTCATTGCCTGTGTAAGCATGGTGTCGATACAAATGATACAAAAATGTATATTTTGTTGTGTTTTAAATTTACTTGTCCCTCCCAATAAATTGGAACTCTGAGCACAGAAACAAAACGACTTCTCATCAATGACGCAGTGTATTCTCAGGACCATCTCATGATCTGTGCTAAAAGCCCTCCCAGTTCTGACACCGTGGGGTTTTATGGCCAAAGCTCATCCTGACCTTGCAGATTCTAAGGGTTTTGTGAGCTCCGATATTCCTTCTTGGCACTTCCTTTGCAGCTCTGACATTCCTTCTCTCTGGTTTCTCCTGGGACTGACATTCTGGGTGCTCAGATCCCATGGAATTAGACACTTTTCAGTTCTCTGGCTCCAAGCTCAGACATTCTGTGGTGGACGCACCCTCTCAGATCTCATATTCTGGCTTTAGGGGCAACAGTTCTAATATTGAGAGCCTGAATTGCAGTCCAAATATATTCTCTTGGAAAGCACCTCCAAGTCATATGTTCTATTTTTTTTTATTTTTTTTTTTTAGGCAATTGGGGTTAAGTGACTTGCCCAGGGTCACACAGCTAGGAAGTGTCAAGTGTTTGGTCTGAGGCGGGATTTGAATTTGGGTCCTCCTGACTTCAGGGCTGTTGCTCTATCCACTGTGCCATCTAACTTCCCCAGTTCTATTTTTTAAAGACCCTCCTTACCCTATCATTTTATGGATAAAATCCCCAATATTCTTGGGTTGCTTTTTCCTTTTCACTAATTTTTTCAGTTTTAATATATTTAATTACATATATGCATTAGAATCCTTTTCCAGATCATGCCCTCTAACCACAGTTCTGTTCTAGGTCCAGTTAACATCGTTAACTATACATACCCAAAACAGAACTCATGATCTTTCCCCCTAAACTCTTTCCCTCCTACTTTTGCTACTACTATCTAGGATAACACCATCCTTCCAGTCATCCTGGACTCCTAACTCTCTCTCACCCCCCAGATCCAAGATGTTGCCAAAACTTGATTTCATCTCTACAACATCTCTCTAATACATATCCTCTCCTCTGACACTACCACCTCTTTAGTTCAGGTCCTTATCACCTCACCCCGGGTCTATTACAATAGTTGCTGGTGGGTCTGACTGCCTCAAGTCTTCCCCATTCCACATCATCCTCCTTTCAGCCACCAAAGAGATTTTCCTAAAGCATAGGTCTCTGACCATGTTACTCCTCTACTCAATAAACTTGTGGCTCCCTATTGCCTCCAGCATCAAATGCAAAATGCTCTGTTTGGCATTCAAAGCCTTCATAACCTAGTTCCCTCTCACCTTCCCAATTGTCTTACATCTTACTCCCTAGCAGGTACTCTCAATCCAAGTGACACTTGCCTCCTTGTTCCCCAAGCAAGACACTCCATCTCTCAGTTCCTGGTGTTTTCTCTGTCTGTCCTCCATGACTCAAATCGTCTTCTTCCTCAACTTTGCCTACTGACCTGCCTGGATTCCTTTAAATTCCACCTAAAATCCTATTATTTACAGTAATCTATTCCCAACCCCTCTTAATTCTAGTTGCCTTTCTTCTAATCCTTTGCTTGCATGTTGTCTCCCCAATTAGATTGTAAACTTTTTGAGGGCAGGGAATCTTGTCTCTTTTTGTATCCTCAGCACCTCAGTACCTGTGCCTGGCACATTGTAGCTACTTAATAACTGTTTATTGATTGGCTGATTAGCAATACAGTTATTTGAGAGCACAAATTCTTTCTCTTTAGAATTCCGTGTACTTTTTTTTCAATGAATACTAACCATTCATTAACAATAATATTGATATCTATAGCAGTCTTAATCCTTCAAGACACTCCATACATTAATGTCATTGGTTCTTTTTCCTTTTCTTTCTCCTTCTCCTTCCTTCTTTCCTTCCTTTCTTTTCTTTCTCAAATTAAGCACTGTATGTTCATCTCTTTGTGTGATATAAGACATGAGTTAAAGGATCACCATTGTGCTAATATCAAATATACTGAAATATAAGTGGCATCTCATACCCTAAATATACTTTGTCTGTCATGATAATTTACTTGCCCTTCCTCATTAGTTGTAAGTCTGTGTACAGAAACAAAACTTGTTTCCAGCAAAGACGTTGGATTTTCTCAGAACCATCTGAGCTCTGGTAATCTATGTTCTAAGAGGCCTCTCCCATCTGACACTGTGCGACTTCGTAGCGACTTCATAGCCAAGGCTAGTCCTGAAAGAGTATGTTCTAAGGCCTTTGCTGGCTCTGCTAATTCTTTATGTGCCCTGCCTGTTCTGACATTCTCTTCTCTATAGTTTCTCCCGGATCTTACATTCTATATGCAATATTCCATATTCAATTTATATTCTATATTCCCATGACATCAGACAATTTTTGTTCTCTGACTCCGACTGTCTCTCATTTTGTGTGTTCCAAAGTCCTTCCTCCCCAGTTTGATATTCCAGGTCAGAAGTCCCAGGTGGCTCAGGCTTCATTGATCCTAAATTGCCTCCAAGCTCTCAGACATTCTATATTGGACATACCTTCTCAAGTCTCATATTCTGGCTTCCATGTAACCTGCCAGTTCTGATATTCAGAGCCTCGACTGCCATCCCAAGCCTTGAACTTCTCCTTTCTAAGCTCTATCCATCCTCCAGTGTTCTCTTGGAAGGTACCTCCAAGGCAGATATTGTATAGGAGCATCCCACCCTAGTTATTTTATGTTCAAAAGCCTTTCCATCCTCTCATATTCATGGGTCTTTTTTCCCCCCTTTTCACTTAATTAGTTTTTATATGGTAAATGACACATGTATATTAGAAATATAATCATTTCTCACCTGGCTGCACTACTTTGGGACCTGATTTCTCCATCATGCCCCTGGGAGCTCATTATTGGGACCACCTTATCATCCTGTGAGATCTCATCAATCTCGATCCTCCACCTCTGTCTGATTAGAGCAATGGATCATAAACTCCCAATCTCCTTTAAGGAGAGAGGCCAGAGCAGACATCTCACCTGGCAGCATTACTTTGGGATTATCTGATTGACTTCACCATGTCCCAGGGGCTGGTACCTCCCCTCCCAAGCTGCCTCTAACCCCCTTTTATGAGGTTTTCAGCTTCCTTTTATGTTTCATCTTCCCTCATTAGATTATAAATTCCCAGAGGACTGAGACTGTCTTTCTCTTTTTGTATTTGCATCCCTGGAGCTTAGCACAGTGCCTGGCACATAGTAGGAGCTTAAATCAATGTTTGTTGCCTACTGGCTAAGATCACAAATTGTTTCTTTTGTGAAACTTGATTACTTACCTTATTTTTTTCCTTAAATACACCCAATTCATCAACAACAACAAAATGTATAGCAGCCTGCTCCCCTTGAAAACACTGCATATGTTAACTTTTTTGGTCATTTATTTTTCATTTCATTGTTTTGTGATTCCAGATTGGACACCGCATATTTAAATTTCTGTTGTGATTCAAGACAGGAGTTTTAATTTGGAGGATCACCATTGTGATTCCACATATTATATTGAAATATATGTTGCATATTACATAATAAACATAATTTTAAAATGTTTTTAAAATTTAATTTGCCTTTCCCACAACCTGGACATATGAACAAGACTCCTTCCCAGCAATGATATTTGATGTCTTCAGAACCATTTGCGATCTGATCATCTTTGTTCTAGGAGCCCTCCCAGGTTTGACACTGTGGTTTTATGGCCATTGCTGGTCCTGCAGTTATATGTTCTAAGGGTTTTTCTGGCACTGCCATCCCTTCTAAGTGTCTTGTTAGTTCTGGCACTCTTTTCTATGAATTTGCCCAGGCCTTACATTCTGTGTGCTCTCGTTCCATAGAATCAATTTCTCTGACAAGTTCTCCGACTGACCTCCACTCTCTATGTGCTAAAGTCTCTCCCAAGTGGGATCTTCTAAGTTGGAGGCTCTAGCTCAGGCCCCACTAATTCTAAATTGCCTCCAAGCTCAGACATTCTATGTTGTACATACCTTCTCAAGGTATCATTCTGGTTTCTCTGTCAACTCCTAGTTCTGACATTTTAAGCCTGGACTACCATCCCATCACTGAAATTCTCCATTCTAAGGTCTGGCTAGAATTCTCCAAATATGTTCTCTTGAAAGGCACCTCCAAGCCAGACATTCTATTTTCTTTTCCTTTTTTTAAAATTTAGTTTTATTTTCAGTTACAATTTTTTCCCTCCCCTCTGCCCAATGAGAAGGTAAAAAATACAAAATCTTTTACAAATAGGAAGTCAATGAAAACAAATTTCTGCCTTGCCTTAGCCATGTTCTGGAAAAAAAAACAACACATACACACAAGAAAAAGAAATAGAAAAAAAATCTGCTTCCATCTATACTGAGGCCATCAATTTTCTATCTGGAGCTGGATATCACGTTTCATCATGAGTCCTTTGGAACTGTGGTGGGTTATTGTGTTGATCAGTTACTAAGTCTTTCACTGATTACCTTTATGAAATTGCTGTTACTTTGTATATTGCTCTCCTGGTTCTGTAACTTCACTTCGCATCTATTCCTTGAAGTCTTCCCAGGGTTCTGTGAAACTGTTCCCTTCATTATTTCTTACAAGCACAATAGTATTCCAATTCTTTGCCACCACAAAGAGCTGCTATGAATAATTTTTAATACATCTAGGTCATTTTCTTTTTTCTTTGATTTCTTTGTGGTATAGACCCAATAGTAGCACTGCTAGGTCAAAGGGCATGCACAGTTTAATAGCTTAGAATCCTTGGAGTAGTTCCATCATTATTATGTAATGGTTTTGTCACATCCCCTCCAGCATTGTCATTATTCTTTTTGTCATCTTAGCCAGTCTTGTGGGTGTGAAGTGGTGCCTCAGAGTTATTTTCATATGCATTTTTCTAATTATTACTGGTTTAGAGTATTTTTTTCTTATGTCTATTTATATCTTTGATGTCTTCCTCTGGAAACTGCCTGACCATTTAACAAATGGGGAATGACTCTTATTTTTGTAAGTTTGGCTCAGTTTCCTATATATTTGAGAAATGAGACTTTTATCAGAGAAACTTACTGCACAGATCTGCCCCCGACAAGTTTCCTGTTTTTCTTCTAATTTTAGCTGCACTGGCTTCATTTGTGCAAAAACTTTTTAAACTTTATGGAATCAAAAGTATCCATTTTACTTCCTGGGAACCTCTCGTCTGTCTGGTCATGAACTCTTCCCTTATCCAAAGATCTAACAGGTAATTTCTTCCATACTCCCCTAATTTGTTTATATTGTCAGTCTAAATCATGTACCCATTTGGAGTTTTATGTTGTATATGATGTGAGATGTTGGATTATGCCTAGTTCCTGTCTGACTACTTTCCAGTTTTCGCAGCAGTTTTTGTCAAATAATGAATTTTTGCCTTAATAGCTAGGATCTTTGGGTTTATCAAACACTAGATACTGTGCTCATTTGCTTCTGTACATTGTATATCGAATCTGTTACTCTGATTAAACACTATTTCATATCTTGTTTTGATGATTACAGTTTTGTAATATAATTTGAGATCTAGTATTTTGATCCCCCTTCTGATTTTTTCATTGATTCCCTTAATGCTCCTGACCTTTTGATTCTCCAGATGAATTTTGTTATTAGTTTTTCTAGCTCTATAAAATAATTCTTGGTAGATTGATTGGTATGGCATTAAGTAAATTAATTTAGGTAGTATTGTCATTTTTATTATATTGGCTTGGATTACCCACTAACAGTATTTCTCCAATTATTTAAATGTCTGTGTAAAAAGTGTTTTGTAATTGTGTTCGTATAGTTTGTGTGTGTGTGCACGTGCGTGTATTGGCCAGTAGACCCTCAAGTATTTTGTATTGTCGGTAGTTATTTTAAATGGAATTTCTGTCTCTTCCTGCTGGGTTTTGTTGGTATTATATAGAAATGCTTATATTTAATGAATATTGAACTAGCCATGCATTCTTGGTGTAAATACATCCAGTCTATTTTTACTTTGCACTAGGATTCTAAGATGTCAGTGTAGTTTTCCTTTATAATTTCTTAAAATACTCTATCTACTGTGCCACCTTTTTAAAATCAAATTAACCAATGGCTTATCTTTTAATTTTTTAATAACTAAAAAAAGCTCCTAGTTTAATTTGTTACATCAATTTTTTTAACTTTCAATTTTATTAATTTCTCTTTTGATTTTTCAGAATTACTGTTTTCATGTTTATTTGGCATTTTTAAATTTTTGTTTTTCTAGGTTTGGTTTTTTTTTTTGTTTGTTTGTTTTTGGATGCCTGATAACTTTGATCTGCGCTTTTCCTCTTTTGTTGCTATAAGCATCGAGTTATAAATTTCCTCCTGAATACTGCTTTGACTGCACCCCACAGATTTTGGTATGTTGTCTTGTGGTTGTCATCTTTAATGAAATTATTGATTATTTCTATGATTTATTATTTGACCCACTCATTCTTTAGAATTAGGTTATTTAGTTTCCAATTAATTTTAATCTGTGCTTCAAAGGCTCCTTATGGGATGTAGTTTTTATTTTGGGCTTTCTTTCAGGATGTGATGTGAATTGCTTTTTTCAATTTTTACTTTGCATTAAGATTCTAAGATGTCAGTGCAGTTTTCCTGTATAATTTCTTAAAATATGACCTGTAAAGTCTTTTTTTCATTTTGTTCATACATTATCTCTTTTTAATCTGTTTTCCAGGTCAGTTGTTTTTCATATGAAATATTTTTACATTTTCCTTTTCAGTTTTTTTTTTTAATTTTGTTTTACTGTTTCTTGATGTCTCTGGTATAATTAGCTTCTACTCAGTCAGTTTTAATTTTTAAGATCTTACCTTCAGTAAGGTTTTGTACCTCTTTTACCATTGGGACAATTCTGGCTTAAAAGAAATTATTTCCTTCAGTATTTTTTGTACTTCTTTTACTAAAGTTTTTTCATAATTTTCATGCATAGCTCCTGTTTCCCAATTTTTCCTCTTCTCTTATTTGATTTTTAAAATCATTTTGTTTACTCTCTGTTTTTTAAAAATCTCTTTCTTTAGCTCTTCTAGGAATTCTTGTTGGACTTATGTTTGATCTGCATTTTCTTTGACTCTTTACTTAGAGATGTTTTCAAGTCATTGTCTTCTGCTGACTTTGTTTCTTGAGCTTTCCTGTCCCCACAGTAGCTGTTTATAGTCAGGTTCTTCTTGTTGTTTGCTCATTTTTCCAGCTTATTTCTTGAGTTTGGACTCGTTAAGAGTTGGGCTCTGCTCACTTCCAGGGCAAATGACTGGCCTGAGCTTCTGTCTTGTATGTCCTTCTGCTGCTTTCACAGCTCAGTCTAGGGACCTAAAACTTTTCAGTGCTTCTGAAGTGTTTGATCTGGGGAGAGAGAGGTGTGGTCACTGCTCTCCTAGTCTGTGCTCTGACTGGGTTTGGATCCATTGGCTTGTGTGTGATTTGAGTGTGTGTGTAGATTGCTGCTCAATTCAGTCTCAGCCCACTGAGAAGTTCTGCAGGTTCAGAGCCACTGAACTGCTGGCTCACTCTTGGTTTTCATCCCCTAGATCTGACACTGCAGGCTTATGTGTGGGGTCCTTTAAAATGTTGTGTGAATTTACTTTTTTATCAGTTATTTTTATTCTTTCATTGCTTTCCTTTTTAGTCCAGATGAGGCACTGCATATTCAAATTTCCATTTTGGCTGTGTGATTCAGGACATGAGTTTTAATTCAGAGGATTACCATTATGCTTATAGATATTATATTGACATATATGCTGCATTTCAAACCATAAATATATTTTTAAATGTTTTAAAATTTAACTTACCATTCCCATAACATGGACCTCTGAGCATATAAACAAGACTCCTTCTCAGCAATGATAATGTGTGTTCTCAGGCCCATTGGAGCTCTGCTAATCTATATTTTAAGAGCATTTTCAGATCTGACACTGTGCAGTTTTATCCAAAGCTAATCCTGATATTGTATGTTCTCTAGATTTTCTGGCTCTGCTATCCTTTCTTCTAAGTGCCCTGCCTGCTCTCACATTCTGTTCTCTCTGGCTTCTCCCAGGCCCTCCATCCTGTGTGCTCAGATCCCATATAATCAGACTGTTCTCTGGCTCTGAATATCACTACCTTTCTATGATCTAAAGTCCCTCCCATGTTTGATATTCCAGGTTCTAGAGCCCCTGCAGGCTCAAACAATCTTGGGTCCGAGTTGTCTCCAAGATCATTATACATTGTCTCTACTCCCTCAGGTCTGATATTTTGGCTTTCAGGTCAATTCCTGCTTTTTACACTTAGAGCTGGGACCGCTGCCCCAGCACTGGAAGTCTCTATCTAACTTCTAGTATATTCTCTTGAAAGGCATCTCCAAGTCAGGCACTACTATGGAAAAAATGCTTTCATCCATGTCATTTTATGGTCAAAGTCCCCTTCCTCTTCTGACATTCTAAGGTTATCTTAACTTTTCACTTCCAGTTTTATTATGTTAAACTACAGATTATGTACACACATACACACACACACACACACACACACACACACACACATCAGCAATACAATCATTTGAGAGCAAAAAATGTTTCTCTTTTGAATTCTGGGTATTTGCTTAATTTTTTCAGTGAATACTGGCCATTCATTAACAATAGTAGTGATATCTTTAGCAGCCTTAACCCTTTAAGACACTAAATGCAATTACTGTATATTGTATATATAGTCAGTTATTTTTTCTTTTCTTTTCATTTTTTTTATGAGAACCAGATTAAGCCTGTATATTCACCCTCCATCTTTGACTACGTGATACAGGATTTGAGAGTTAATTCAGAGGCTTCCCATTGTGCTAATATCAGTTATAATGAAATATAGGTTCCATCTCAAACTCTAAAGATCCTTAGTTATTATTGCTTACAAATCCTGTCTTTCCCTGTAAGTTGCAGCTCTGAGCACATAAACAAAACTCTTTCCCAGAAATGCTATTATGTGTTCTCAGGATCATCAGAGCTCTGATAATCCATGTTCCAAAAGCCCTCCAAACTCTGACACTGTGAGGTTGGATGGCCCAAGCTAGTCCTGAAATTGTGTGTGCTAAGGCATTTCCTGGCTCTTCTAATCTTTCCTCCAAGTTCTAACATTCTCTTCTCCATGGTTCCTCCCAGGCCCGAAATTTTGTGTGCTCACATCTCACAATTTGATTGCAGGCTCTGAACATTTTCCCACATTTTGGGTTTTAAGGTCCCTCTCCCTTTGGTATTATTTGTTCTAGATGCCCTCCACAGTCTGCAATTTGGGCTCCTTTTTGAAAACCCATTTCTGTCATCCTAAGCTTGGACTGTTATCTCAGTGTAGAAATTCGCCATTCTAAGCTCTAGCCAACCTTGTCTAATGTGTTCTCTTGCAATGGGTCCCCAAGGCAACGTTTTGTGTTCTAAAACATCTCCCACCTATGTTATTTTAAGTTCTAAGTCTCCTCACTTTGGTCACATTCAAGGATTTTTATTTTTTTTTCTTTTCAATTATCTGTTCAGTTTTCTTATGTTAAATTACATGTGTCTTAACAGTACAATTATTTAAAATTGCAAATGCTGTCCTTATTAAAATTGTGTACTTAAATCCTTATTGGTTAAAAAAGAAAACTTCTCATTCATTACCAATAATAGAATTTCCATAGCAGTCTCAGTATGTTAAGGCAGTGCATGGAATTTGTGTGTATATATTACTTACACACACACACACACACACACAACCTATTTTGTTTTCTTCAGATTTTTTTATCCTGCTAGGGTATTTTGCCTTTCCTCAATGCATTTTAGGACCCAACTTTTAAATCAGAGCATAAGCATGGTACTGATAGAAATGATATTGAAGCATATGCCATATGTCATACCCTAAATACATTTTATATTTTTTTTTAATTTAAATCTCACTCCCCCTGAATTGGACCTCTGAGCACAGAAACCAGACTGCTGTCCAGTACTTGATACTGTGCATTTTTCAGACCATCAAAGCTCTGAGAAGCTGACACTGTGCAGTTTTATGGCCAAAGCTGGTCCTGAGATTGCAGCTTCTAAGACCTTTACTACCTCTGCTATTCCTTCTTCTTGGTGCCCTGCCATTCTCTTCTCTCTGGCTTCTGGTAGGCCTGACATTGTGTCCTCACATACCTCGGAATAAGACTGTTTCTGTTCTCAGGCTCTGAACATCCCTCACTTTCCGTATTCTAAAGTCCCTCCCAAGTTTGATGATCCCAGTGAGAAGGTCCCATCCAGCTCTGGATTCTAAGTGGCTGCCAACCTCAGACATTCTATGCTGACCATACCTTCCCAAGTCTCATATTCTGGATACTATGCGAACTCCCCAGATCTGATAGTCAGAGCCTGGCCTGCCATCCCAGCCTGGAAATTCTCTCTTCTCAGCTCTGTCTAGCCTCCAATACATTCTCTGGAAAGGCATCTCCAGGTCAGACATCTTATTTTCTAAAGACTTTCCCAGCCTAGTGATTTTATGGTCAACAGCACCTCCCTCCTCTGATATCCTAGGGTATTTTTTCCTTTTTACTTAATCAGTTTTAGTATGTTAAATGCCTGATGTTTATTAATTATTTAGATAATTATTTCTTTTTTGATTCCTGTATCCTTTTCATATTTTGATAAACAAATATGGCCCATTCACTAACAATAATAGTATTATGTATAACAGCCTTACCCCTTGAAAACACTGCAACTATTTTTTTTGTCAGTTCTATTTTTTTTCCATTTTTCCCCCTTTAAATCTGGATTAAACGTGGTATATTCAAAGTTCTACTCTGCCTATGTAATTCAGGACATGAATTTTAATTTATAGGATCACCACTGTGTATATAGGTATTACATGGGTATGTATGCTGCATTTCACATCATAAATATACTTAATTTAAAAAAAAAATTAACTCTGCATCCCTAAGACTTGAACCCCCTAGCACAGAAACAAGACCTTTTCCCAGCAATGACATTGGGTGTTCTCGGCCTCCCAGCTGTGCCACTGGTGTGATGGCCCAAGCTAGTCCTGAAATTGAGTGTGCTGAGGCCTTTCCTGGCCCTTCCAGCCCATGTCCTCTGCCAGCTGTCCCCTTCTCTTCCCTCTGGCTACTCTCAGGCCTGCCTTCTGTGGGCTCCCATCTCACTCAATCAAACAGCTCCTGTTCTCAGATTTGGAACACCTCCCAGCTTTAGTGTGACAAAGTCCCACACCTTTGATATCATGGGGGGGACGGCCCTGGGAGCTTACACTGTCTCCAAGCTCAGACATTCTGGTTTACATGCACCCTCTCAAGTCTGATGTTCTGATTTCTATTTGAAAACCATTTCTACCATTCTGAGCCTGGACTAGCATCCCACTATGGAAAATCCTCCTTTCTAAGCTCTCTCTGGCCTCAAATATATGCTCCTGAGATGCATCTCCAAGTCAGACAATCTATGCACTCATCTGTTTAGCAACACTGTCCTTTTATGGTCAGTCCCATCACTCCAGTGTCATTTAAGGGATTTTTTTCCCTTTTCACTTATTTATTCAGTGTTAATAAGCTAAATGACATATATATGCAATACAACTTAAAAACACAAATTGTTTCCCCTGTGAATCACATATACTTACCATAATTTTTCCCCGATAAATATGCCCCACTAATTAACAACAATAGAAACTCTTGGGAAAACCCATGCTTTTGTTCTTTGTCACTTTTGTTTTTCCTTTTCAATGTTTTCCTATTAATCGAGATTAGGCATTATATATTTAAATGCCCACTTGGGTTGTGTAATTCAGGACATGAGTTTTAATTCAAAGGATCACCATTGTGCTTACTGATATTATACTGCCATAAATGTTGTATTTTAGCCCATAAATACACTGAAAAAACTTTTTTTTAGCTTAACTTGCTTTCCCCATAATTTGGGTCCCTGAGCACGAACAGGACTCCTGCCCAGTAATAATATTATGTGTACTTCAGTCTCATAATCGTTGTTCTAATAGCCCTCTCGGCTCTAACACTCTGGTGTTGTGGCCCGAGATAGTCCTGAAATTGTATGTTCTAAGGGCTTTCCTGGCTCTGATGTCCCCACTTCTAAATGCTCTGTCTGTTCTGACATTCCCTTCTCTCTGGCTTCCCCTAGGGCCTACATTCTGTGTGCTCACATCCCACCAAATCAGACCCTTTCTCTTCTCTGTTGCTGACCACCTCTAACTTTCTGTGTTCTAAAGTCCCTTTCATGTTTGTTATTCCTGATTCCAGGCCCCCACCCAGCTCATGCCTTCTGGATTCTGAGCTGCCTCCAAGCTCATTCATTCTCTCTTTCCACTCTCTCCCAGGTCTGATATTCTGGCTCTCATGTCAGCTCCTGTTTCTCACACTGAGAGCCAGGACTGCTGTCCCAGAGAGGGAAGACTATTCTGAGCTCTCTTCAGCCTCCAACAGATTCTCTCAAAAGGGTCCCTCAAGTCAGACACTATTATTGATGTCCACTCTCAGCTGGGCCATGTTATGGTCAAAATCCCTTCCTTCCTCTGATTCTAAGGTTGTTTTTTCCTATTCACTTATTTCTTCAGTTTGGGCACATTAAATCACAAATCTGAATTACAAAATATGTATTTGCAATAGTCATCTGAGGGCATGAATTGATTTTTCTTTTGAATTCTGTGTACTTAATTTTTTCAAAAAATATTGACTGTTCATTAACAACAATAGTGCTATCTACAACAGCCTTAACCCTGTAAGACACTGCGTGCAATTATAGTTATTTTTTTTCCCTTTCCTTATTCTTTCTTTTTGTTTTAATCACTATCAGATTAGGCACTATATGATGACCTTTAGTCTTTGACTGATATAGGACATGCTTTAACTACGAGAATCACCATTATGCCAATATAAATTATGTAATATAGGTTGATTCTCATACCCTAAAGAAACTTTGTATATTGTTGTCCAGGTTTACTCATCTGTCCCCTTAACTTTGCAACTCTGAGCTCAGAAACAAAACTCCTTCCCAGCAATGTTACTGTCTATTCTCAGGCCCATCTGAGCTCAGACAATCTCCATTCTAAGCTCTATCCAGGTTCTAATATATTCTCTTGAAATGTATCACCAGATAATGTACCAGCTATCTTTTTTTAAATTTAAAATTCTATCACTCTGGTAATATTCAATGTTTATTTTCCTTTTTACTTATTCAGTTTTATTATGTTAAATTACATATATGTGTTAGCAATATCACAAATGGTGTCCCTATTAAAATTGGGTACCTATAATTTTATTTGTTTAAAAGAAAACACTCCCTATTACAAATAATAGAAATATCAATAACAATCTTAACAGAGAAAGGAAGTGCATGGAGTTTTTTGTCCCTCAGCATCTTTTTTCCTATTATCATCCAGCTAAGGTAATATACTTTACCTTTCCTCATTGGCTGTGTCTCGGGGCCTGACTTTTAAATCAGAGCATCAGCATTGTATTGATTGAAAAAAAAAATTACATTTAAACATATGTTGCATGTTATACCATATATATAGATATCGATTTATAAATTTAGTCCTCGCTTCTCCCAAAGTGGAACTCTATGCACAGAAACAGGACTCCTTCCCAGCAATGCTATTGGGTATTCTCAGGTCCATCTGAGCTCTCACCTTCTGTGTTCTAATAGCCCTCCCAGCTCTGACACTCTGCAGTTTTATGGCCAAACCTAGTCCTAAAACGGTATGTTCTAAGGGCCTTTCTGGCTCGGATCCCCTAAAGGCCCTGCCTGCTCTGACACTGTTCTCTCTGCCTTCTCCCTGGACCTCCATTCTGTGTGCTCACACCCCATTGAGTCAGACATCTCTGTTCTCAGGTTCTGATTAGAGGGCTGGAGGGTGGAGCACCAAACTCCGCCCAAAGCTTTTTTTTTTTTTAAATAAAAGCCTAGACCTGAACATTGTAGCTCACTCCACTTGGCAATCTTAGCTCTACTTGATCTTAACTCCATGGAGCAAGATTTCCCTGCCTCCTCCTGCCCCCTGTATTCCCTGGCGTCCTCTGGCCTTCCCCAACCCCTGCCATTTTCCAGCTTCCTCTTATGTGTTATCTTCTCACTTTAGATTGTAAGCTCCTCTGGGGTAAGGGCTAACTTCCTTTTTTCTTACTTGTATCCCTGGTGCTTATTGAATGGAATTGAATCGACTTCAGGCCCTATTGATCCTAAGTTGCCCCAAGCTCAGCCACCCTATGCTGGCCATACCTTCTGAAGTCTCATATTCTGGCTTCCATGTCACCTCCCAGTTCTGATATTTACAGCCTGGCCTGCCATCCCAACCCTGAAATCCTCTATTCTAACTTCTATCCACCTTCCAGCATATGACCTTGAAAGGCATCTCTAAGTCAGACACTGTGTTTAGTTTCTCATATCCTAGTTATTTTGTTACCTTGCTACTCTAGGCCTTTGTTTTTTTTCCTTTTCACTTACTTAATCAGTTTTAGTATGTCAAGTGGCATGTATATTACAATACAAATATTTAGGATCACAAATTGTTTCCCTTGTGAATCCTGTGTACTTACCTTATTTTTTCCCAATAAATATGGCCCCTTCATTAACAATAACAGTAATATGAACAGCAGCCTTACCCCTTGACAACACTGCATACATCCACTTTTCTGACAGTTTTTTCTTTTCCTCAGCTTACTTATAATCTTGATTAGGCTCTATATATTCAAATTTCTTCTACAAATGGGTTTCAATTCAATTGTGCTGCTCTAATTACACTGTCTTATATATTGCATCTTATTATATTGTATGCATATACATAATATATTGCATGCATCTCATACCCCAAGTATAATTTTTTATCATTTTTTATCTTTACCTGTTATTTCCTCACACGTGGAAATTGAGCAGAGAAACAAAACTCATTCCTAGCAATGATATTTTGGGACCACTCATCCGAGTTTTGATCATCCGTGTTCTAAGAGCCCTCCCAGCTTGGACACTGTGGTTTTCTGACCATTAATCTAGAACTTGTATGTCCTAAGAGCTTACCTGGCTCTAACATCACTTGTTCTACCTACCCTGCCTCCTCTGATGATCTCTTCTCCTACTGCGTGCTCACATCCCAGGGCATCAGACAATTCCTATTCTCTTGCTATGACTACTTTTTACCATCTGTGTTCTAGGCTCCCCTTTTCCTCTGATATTGCAGGTTTATTCATTCTCGATTCTAAATTGCCTCCAAACTCATTCATTTTATATTTTACATGCCCTCCCAAGTCTGATAGGCGGGTTTCTATATCAACTCCTGGTTTCATACATACATACATGGGGCCGCCATCCCAATACTGAATTCTCTCTTCTAAGCTCTAATTTCCAATACATTTGCTTAAAAGGCACCTCCAACCCTGTCATTTTATGATTAAAGTCTCTTCCTGACTGATTTCTAGGGTTCCTTTTTTCTTTTCATTTATTTATTTTTACTATATTAAACTGCATATATGTCAGCAACGTAATTACTTCAGAGCATACATTCTCATTTTAATTCTCTGTACTTACTTTTTTCAGATAAACACTATTCATTAATAGTGATACTTTAAACAGCCTTAACCTGTCAAGACAGTGCATATAATTACTGTTTTCAGTTATTTTTTCCTTTTCTTTTTGAGGGGTGGGTAGAACCTAATTAGGCATGATATGCTCATCTTTCTGTGCAGGACGTGTTTTCATTCAGAGGATCACCATTGTGCTAACATAAATTATACTGTATTATATGTTATATCTCATACACTAAATATGTAGCATTATCATTGTTTACATTTACCTGTCCTTCCCAATAGTTGAAACTCTCAACTCAAACAATACGATACCGTGTATTCTCAGGACCATCTGAACATTGATAATCTATGTTCTAAAACCCTCCTAGCTCTGATACCATGTGAATTTATGGCTACAACTAGTTCTGGGATACTATCTTCTACAGGCATTACAAAGTTCTGACATCACTTCTTCTGCCTGCCTCCATTGCTCCGGCATTCCCCTCTCTATGGCTTCTGCAAGGCCTGACATTCTTGTCCTCAGACCCCACAGAATCAGACAATTTCAGTTCGCTGCCTCTGATTACCTCTCACTTTCTGTGATCTAAAATCCCTCCCAAGTTTGATATTCTAGGCTGGAGAGCCCCATCTAGCTCTGGTCCCATTGATTCTAAATTGCCTCCAAGGCTGTATGTTCTCTGCTGGACATATCTTCTTTAGTCCCATACTCTGGTTACTATCCCACTTTCCAGTTTTGATAGTCAGAGTCTAGACTGCCATCCCAGCCAATATTCTTCATTCTAAGCTCTATCCATCCTTCAATACATTCTCTTGGAAGATAGCTCTAACTCAGATATTGCAGTTTCTACAGATTCTTAGAGCTCTGTCATTTTTAGTTTGTCTTTCATTGATTTCTTCAGTTTTGTTATAATAAATTTGATAGTCTTTGAAGAGCATATATTGGTTTTCTTTTAAATCCTGTGTTCTTTATTTTTTCAATGTATACTGGCCATTCATTAACAAGAGTAGTGGTATCTACAGCAGCCTTGCCACTAAAAATCACTGCAGGTAATAACTGTATTGTGTTATTTTTTTTTTCCTTTGGAACCAGATTAGGCACTGGCATGTTCACTTTTCTTTTCTGTGTGAGGCAGGACATGAGAGTTAATTTAGAGTCACCGTTATTATGCTCATATAAATTATACTGAAATACATGTTGCATCTCATGCCCTACACATCCTTCTTTTTATTGTTTAAATTTATCTGTCATTGCCCATAAATTGTAACTCTGAGGACAGACACAAAACTAGTTCCCAGCAATAATATTGCATGTTTTCAGGATCATCTGAGCTGCTAATTTCTATTCTAAGAGCCCTCCCAGCTGTGACACTGTGTGGTACGATGGCCCAAGCTAGTCCTGAAATTGTGTGTGCTGAGGCCTTTCCTGGCTCTTCTAGCCCTTCCTCCATGTTCTCTGCCAGCTCTCCCCTTCTTTTCTATCCAGCTTCTCCCAGGCCTGCCTTCTGTGGCTCCCATCTCACTTGCTCAGATAACTCCTGTTCTCAGGCTTGGAACATCTCCCACATTTGGTGTCTGAGGTGCCTTCCCCTTTTGGTATTATGGGGAACACAGCCCCGTCTAGCTCAGGTGCTTGGGATCTTAAATTGCACAGACATTGTCTGTTCTACATAGTCTGGCTTCTAACATTCTGAACCTGGAACACCAATCCTCTGCACAAATTCTGCATTCTAATCTCTCCAGCTTCCCAAATTCTCATGAAATGCATCTCAGGGTCTGACAGTCTTGTGTTCTAAAAACTTCCCTGGATTTGTCATTCTGTGTTCAAAGATCCCTCAGACTTAGTCCGGTGTTATTCAAGAATTTCTTTTTCCTTTTCATTTATTCAGTTGCATTATATGAAGTTACATAGTTGTCTCAGAAATATAATTACTTAAATTCCTCTAATATTGAACCTTTTAAAACTGCGTAATTAAAAACCTTATTTTCAACAAGCACTCCCTATTCATTACCAATTCAATAATATTCTTTCTTATCAGATTAAGGTAATGAGTAAAATTACTTTTTCCCCTCAAGGTATTTTTCTTTCTTTCAGATTTTCAGCCACAGAAGGGAATATATTTTTACCTTTCCTCACTGGCTGTATCTCAGGACTAGACTTTAAAATCACAGCATCAGTGTGGTGCAAATATAAATTATATCAAAATATATTTCATGTCATACCCTAAATATGTATTTTTTCATTTTAACAATTCCTCCTCATAAATGGGAGCTCCAAGCACAGAAGGAAAACTCCTTCCCAGCAATGAATGGCTTGGAGGGCTCTCAGGACCATTCCTGCTCTTGTTCCATGAGTTCTCCCTGCTCTGACATACTGAGAATTTGAGGCCCCTCCTAGTAATGCTGTGGACTGTTGTACGGTCATTCCTGGTTCTACTGTCACTTATTCTCTGCCTTGCCATCTTTGCCATTCTCTTTCTGGTTCCTCCTGGGCTAACACCCCATGAAGGCCCTTTCTGTAGTACCAAGCCTCTCTCACATCGAATAGTCTCGATTTCCCTGCCCCGATCCAGCTCAGGTATTCTCGATTCTAAATTGCTTCCAAGCCCATTGTTTCATGTTCTACATTCTCTCCTAGGTCAGATATTCTGGTTTCTGGGTCCATTCTCTGTTCTGGTACCCAGAGTCCAGCCTATTATCCAAGCCCCAAAATTCTAAGTTTTATTCAATCTTGACAAACGAGACATTCTATTTTCTAAAGACTGTCCCTGTCATATCATTTTATGGCCAAAACCCCCTCCCTCCTGATATTCTAGGGTTTTTTTTCACTTACTTTTTGTTTTAGTATATTAAATTACATATATGTATTAGCAATGTAATTAAGAGCACTAATTGTTTATTTTGAATTTTGTTTACTTGATTTTTTAATACCGACCACTAACAGTGAGATCTACAGCATTTTAATACTTCAAGAACCTCATATGATTACTATATTGTCAATTTTTCCCTTTCTTTTTGTTGGAACCAAGATTAAGCATGTTCATCTCAACTCTTTAACTGTGTGATGCAGGACCCATAAGAGTTCATTCACAGGTTCACCTAACCAGTATGCTGACATAAATGATGTCAGAAATACCTATTGCATTTCATACCCTAAATATACTTTATTATTTTTATTTAAAAGTTACCTATCATTCATCGTAAGTTGCAGCTCTGAGCATAGAAACAAACTTGTTCCCAGTAATTATCGTTTGTTCTCAGGACCATCTGAGCTTTGATAATCTATGTTCTAAGAGCCTTTCCAGCTCTGACACTGTGTAGCTCTATGGCCCAAGCTTGTTCTGAAATTCTATGTTCTATAGACTTTGCTGGCTCTTATTTGTCCTACAGGCCTTCCCAGCTGACCTTATTTATCGCTTCTCCCAGGCTTGTCATACTCTATGCTCACATCCCATGGAGACAATTTCTGTTCTCTGGCTCTAATCATCTCTCACTTTGTGTTCTAAAGTCCTTCCCAAGTTTGATATTCTAGGTTGGAGGACCCCACTGATTTTAAAATTTCCTCCAGCTCAGATGTTCTACGTTGAGAGAGAGTATCATGTTTTTGCTTCTATGTCAACTTCCAATTATGATATTCAGAGCCTAGACTGGCGTCTCAGTCCTAAAACTCTCCATCATGCCGATATAAATTATACTGAAATATATGATACATCTCTTACAGTAAATACTTATTTTTTTTTACCTGATCCTTGTAAGTGAAGAAACAAAAGTCCTTCCCTGAAATGGTATTGTATATTCTCAGGACCATATGAGCTCAAGACCATCTGTTTTTTAAGTTTCTCCATTTCTGACACTGAGCTTTTAAGGCCAGTCCTGGCATTAGTCCTAACACTCTATGCTCTATCACTTGTTCTAGCTGTCTTCCCATCTCTGACTTTCTCTTCTTCATGGATTCTCTCAGGCCTCATGTTCTACATGCCTACTGAATCAAGCAACAGTTCTCTGGCTCTGACAATCTCTTCCTTTGATCTTAAGCCTCTCCAAAATTTGAAATTCTAATGTAGAGTATCCCATCTAGCTCCTGTCCCACCAATTCTAAACCGTCTCAAAGTTCAGGCATCCTATGTTGGACACAACCTCTCAAATCTCATATTGTGACTTCTATGTCAATGTTCATTTCTGATATTCAAGTCTGGACTGTCAACTCAGCACTGATACTCTCCACTCTACGCTCCATCCAGTCTCCAAAATATTCTCTTGAAAGACACCTCCAAGTCAGATTACTATTCTTGAAGAACTATTGCAACCCTGTCGTTTTCTTGTTAAAGTCACCTCCTACCTCTTCTCCAGGGTTGTTTCCCTTTTCACTTAGTCAGTTTTACTATATTAAATTACATATATATATATATATATATATATATATATGTTAGCAATACAATTTTTTGAGATGTTAGCAATTATTTGAGAACCAGTTATTTTTTTTTGTTTTATTTCTTCAATAAATACTGATCATTCCTTAACAATAATAGTGATATTTAAAGCAGCCTTAATTCCTCAAGATACTACATGCAACTATTTTTGCCTTTTTAAAAAAAAATGGAACTAGGTTCAGTACAGTATGCTTACCTTTCTGCTTTCTGATTCTGTGGAGTGTAAGTTTTAATTCAGAAGATCAACTTTGTGCTGATATAAATTATACTGTTATATGTTTTAGCTTAGCTCATATTTTAAGTATACTTTATTGTTTTTTACACTTACCCATTTAACCTCTGAGCACAAAAACAAAACTTATTGTGTGTCCTCAGGCCTATCTGAGCTCTGATAATCCTTGTCCTAAAAGCCCTCCCAACCCTGACACTGTGAGGTTTTATGGCCAAAGCTATTCCTGAGATTTTAGGCTGTAGGGGCTTTCTTGACCTTTGATGTCTTTTCTTCGATCTGCCTGAACAGCTCAGTCTCTCCCATCTGACATACTGTGTACTCACATCTCTGAGTATCAAACAATTTCACTCCTGTGGCTCTGACCATCTCTCACTTTCTGAGTTCTGAAGTCATTCCCGAGTTTGATATCCTAGGTTAGAGGGCCCCATTGTTTCTAAATTGTCTCCATGCTCAGACATTCTATGTTGGGAATACCTTCTCAAGTCTTATATTCAGGCTTCTATATGAACTCCCAGTTCTGATATTCAGAGCCTGGAATGCCATCCCAGGCCTGAAATACTCCATTCTAACCTCTATCCATCCTCCAGTGTTCTCTTGGAAGGCACCTCCAAGTCAGGTATCATAGTTTCTAACGTCCCTCCCATCTTAATTATTTTATGTTCAAAAGCTTGTCCTCTGATATTCTAGTTTTTTTTCCTTTTCACTTATTTGATTAGTTTTAGTATATTAAATGTGTATTAGTAATACAATTATTTAAGATCACAGATTGCTTCCCTTGGGAATCCTCAGTACTTACCTTTTTTCTTTTCAATAAATTTGGCCCATTCGTTAACAATAATTGTACTTTCTACAGCAGCCTTACTCCCTTTAACACACTGCATGCTTTTACTTTGTCAGTTATTTTGTTTTTCATTTCGTTTTCCTTTTAATCCAGTTTAGGCACTTTATATTAAAATTTCTCCTTTAGCTGTCTGATTCAGGACACGAGTTTTAATTCAGAGGATCACCACTGTGCATATAGATATCATATTGAAACGTGTTGCATTTCATACCATAAACATACTTTTGAATGTTTTCTAAATTTATTTTTTCTTCTCCATAACTTGGACAAGATTACTTCCCAGCAATGATATTGTGTATTGTCTGGATGATCATCAGAGCTCTGCTCATCTACATTCTAAGAGCTTTTGGAGCTCTGATAGGCCGTCTTTTTAAATGCCTTCCCAGTTCTGCCATTCCCTTCTTTCTGGATTCTCCTGAGCCTCAAGTACTGTGTACTACCCAGATTGTCCTGAATAAAACAAGACAATTTTTTTCCTGGCTATTATCTTCCAAATTATGTGTTTTTTGCTCCCTTACTCCTTTGACATTAAGGGTAGGAGGGCCCCATCCAATTCAAGCACTCATAATATTAAATTGCCTGTAAGCTCAGTTACTCTAGTCTATTCTATAGGCCTTCTCAGGTATGATATATTGGCTTCTAAGCCTGGCCTGTCATCCCAATGCAAAAATTCTCCATTCTAATCTCTATCCAGCTTCTAATACATTTTCTTACAATGTCCCTCCAAATCAGACAATCTATGTTCTAAAGACTCATTTTTATGTTCTAAGTCCCCTCACTGTGAAGGTTCCTCCTCCTTTTTCACTTATTTATTCAATATTAGTATACTGTATTAAATATTTGTCTTAGTAATACAATTATTTAAAATCATAAATGGTGTTCCTTTTAAAACTGGGCACTTACCACCTTATTGGTTTCAATTAAACACTCCCCCCATTCATTACCAATATCAATAGAATATCTGTAGCACTCTTACTTGATTAAGGCAGTGCATAGAATTAACTTTTTTTTTTTTTAATTATTTTGGGTTTTCAGGAAGCTAGGGTAATAAATATGTTTTACCTTTCCGGCTGTGTTTCAGGACCTGACTTTGAAACCAGAGCATCAGTATTGTGCTGATGTCATTGAAATGCTGCATGTCAAATCTTAAATATCCTTTCTTACTGTTTTTAACTTTTACCTGTCCCTTCCCATAAATAGGAACTCTAAGCAATGATACTGTATGTTCTCAAGACCATCTGAGCTCTATCACAGCTCTGTTCTAAGTTTCCTTAGCTCTGACACTCAATGATGTTTTAACGCCACTCCTACTCCTTACATGTATGTTCTAAGGGCTGTCCTGGCTCTGATATCATTTATTCTAAGTTTTCTGACTGCTCTGATATTCTCTTCTCTCTAGCTTCTCCCAGATTCAATAATTCTGGGTACCTACATCCCATGGAATTAGACAATTTCTGTTTTCTGACTCTGATTTCTATCATTTTCTATGATCTAAGGTTCTCCTACCTTTGACATTCCAGGTACCAGGGTCCCTTCTAGTTCAGGCCCTCTTGATTCCAAATTTCCTCCAAGTTCATTAATTTAATGACATTATGTTCTACATATCTTTAGTTCTTATATTCTGGCTTTCTTGTCAACTACCAGTTTTGTCATTCAGAGCCGGTATTTTATTTTTTCAGTAAATACTGACCATTAACAGTAATACTGATATCCACTGCAGCCTTAACTCTTGAAGATACTGCATACAATTACTGTGCTTTCAATTATTTTTTCTTTTTCTTTTTTAATTGGAGCAAGATTAGTCATTGTATAATCACCTATATTCTGTGACTTACAGGACATGAATTTTAATTCAGGGTATCACCACTGTGCTGATATTAAATTAAATTGAAATATATATTGTACTATATACCATAAACATACTCTATCATTATTTTAAAATTTTTCCTGTCCTTCTCCATGACTTGGACCTCTGAGCACACTAAGAAAACCCCTTATCAGCAATGATACTGTGTTCTCAGGACCTTCTCAGTTCTGACAATTTGTGTCCTATGAGCATTGTCAGCTCTGACACTCTCAATTTTTAAAAAGACTTCTAATCTTGACATTCTATGTTCTAAAAGCTTTCCTAGTAGCTAATCTAACATTTATATAGCGCCTACCAAGTGCTAGGCACTATGAACAGCTCTGATATTCCCTTTTCTATGGCTTCTCCCACAACTGACATTCCATGTGCTCATATCCCATGGAATCAGACAAGTTCCCTTTTCAAGCTGAACATCTCACAGTTTCTGTGTTCTAAGATTTCTCCCAGTTTTACTATTCTAGCTTTCAGGGCATCATATTAGGTATTCTTGACTTTAAGTTTCCTCCAAGTTCAGACATTCTATTGTCCTACCTGCCCTCCCAGGTCTGAAATTGTATATTCTAAACTCTTTCTAAACAATATATTCTCCTGAAATGCTCTTCCATATCAGACATTTTATGTCCTAAAGACTCTCCCAGCTCTGTCATTTTATGTTCAAAGACTCCTCATTCCGGTGATATCCAAGGGTTTTTTTTTCTTTTCACTTATTTATTCCATTTTATGATAGCAAATTACACAAATCTTAGCAATACAATGATTTAAAATCACAAATGGTGTTCCATTTTTCAAAGTGGGTTTTTACTGAAACAACTTGTTTCAATAAAACAGTCCTCATTCATTACCAATTAAAGCAATATGAATTGTAATCTCACCAGAATACTTTTTTTCATGGAGTTATTAGTTTGACAGGTTTTTGTTTTTTTTTTTGGTTTGTTTTGAGTCAGCTAAGGCAACATATATTTTAACTATCCAATTTGTTTGTGTTTTGAGAACAGTTTTAATTCAGAGCATTGCCATTGTTCTTTTATAAATTACATTGAAACGTGTGCTGTTTCTCATACTAAAATAGCTTTAGTTGTTGTTTTTGTCAATGTTCGACAACTCTTCCTCTTCATAATTTAGAACCCTAAGCAAATAGGTAAAACTCTTTGCCAGTGATGATATTGTGTGTTCTCAGGATCATCCCAAGTCTAATAATCTATGTTCTAAGAGCCCTCTCAGTTCTGAATGGCTGATATGGCCAAAACTAGTCCTGAAACTGTATGTTCTAGAGTCTTTCCTAGACAGGTGTCCCTTGTTATTCATGCCAGATCTGACCTTCTCTTCTCTGTGGTTTCTCCCAGGTCTTACATTCTGTGCACTCAGCATCCCATGGAGTTAGACAATTTTTGTTCTCTAGCTCTGATCATCTCTCACTTTTTTTGTTCTAAAGCCCTTGCCAGGTTTGATATTCCAGGTTCCGGAGTCCAATCCAGCTCAGGGACTTTTGATTCTAACTTGCCTTCAAGTTCACTCATTTTACGATAGTTAATGTTCAACATATTTTTCAAGGTCTGATATTCTGTCTTCCACGATTTGACATTTGGAGCCTAGACTGTTGTCCTGCAGTGAAATATTCTGTTCTAAGCTCTCTCTAACCTCCAATATATGTTCTTGAAATGTGCCTCCAAGTAAAAAATTGTGTTCTATAAATCCTCCCAGCCCTATGATTTTATTTTCAAAGACTCTCCCTTCTCAGATATTCTAGGGTCTTTTTTCTTTTTCACTTATTTATCCAATTATTTCTTAGCAATATAATTCTTTAAAATCACAATTGTTTCCCTTCTCAATATTGTGTACTTACCTTATTTTTTCAATAAATACAGCCCTTTCATTAACAATAACAGTAATATTTGCAGCAACCTTTAGCCTTCAAGATACTGCATGCAATTACTTTGTTGTTGTTTTTTTTTTTCTTTTCTTTGTTGTCTTTTGGGGTCAGATTAGGCACTGTATGGTCACCTTTCCACTTTGGTTTTGTGATTCAGTATGTGAATTCTAATTCAGAGCATTATTATGAAACATATGTTGTACTTTGCATCCTAAATATAATTTTTAAAATATACCTGTCCTTCCCCTGGAGCACATAAACCAAACTATCTGCCAACAATGACAGTGTGTATCCTCAGCACTATCTCAGCTCTCACAATCTGTTCTAAAGGTCCTCCCAGCTCTGACAATCTCTGCTTTTAAGGCTACTCCTAGTCCTGACACTGTATATTGGAAGGGTTTTCCTGGCTCTGATATCCCTTGTTTAATGTTCCCTGAGGGCTAGGATATTCTTTTCTCTTTGGTTTCTCCCAGGTCTGACCTTCAACATGCTCAGATCCCACTGAATTGAACAATTGGTGTTCTCAAGCCCTGACCTCCTCTCACTTCCCTTGTTCTAAGGTGCCTCCCACTCTTGATATTTTAGCTCTGAGGGTGCCATGCAGCTCAGGTGTTCTTGAATCTAAATTGCCTCAACAAATTCAATCT
Source organism: Vombatus ursinus (assembly GCF_900497805.2). Lineage (NCBI taxonomy): Eukaryota > Metazoa > Chordata > Mammalia > Diprotodontia > Vombatidae > Vombatus > Vombatus ursinus. The sequence goes on along the minus strand of NW_020954664.1, from coordinate 272,983 downwards.
TCTACATGTCCTCACAAATCTGATATTCTGGCCAATAATTCAATATCCAGTTTTGATATTCAGAGCCCGAATTGCCTTCCCAGGGCAGAAAGTCTCTACTCTTAGCTCTAGCCAACTTTGGCCAAGTCAAACATTCTATTTTGTAAAGATCTTCCCAACCCTGTCATTTTATGTTCAAAATCCCCTCCCTTCTCTGTTTTTTTTGCCTTTTATTATATTAAATTACATATAGGTCTCAGCACAATGATTTAAAACTGAAAAAGTGTATCTCTTTTGAATTAACTTTTTTCAATAAATACTCCCTGGTAAAAATAATAGTAGTGTCTACAGCAGCCTTGCCTCTTCAAAATACTTTAAAACAAACATGGTTTGTTATTTTTTTTTCCTTTTCACTGTTTTATTTTGGACATATATTAACCTTTCTTCACTGGCTGGGTTTGGAGCCATGAATTTTAATTTCGAGTATCACCATTGTGCTGATATAAATTCTGTCTTGCTTAGTTCTGGCATCCCTTGTTCTATGTGCCTTCCCAGCTCTCACATATTCTATGGTTAGGCTCAGGTTGGATATTCTGTGTGCTAAAGTCCTACTGATTCAAACAATTTGTGTTCTCAGGCTCAGTCCAACTGCCATTTTGTCTTCTATACTCTCTTCTACCTCTGGTATTCCAGGTTCTAGGGCCTCATTCAGCTCTGGGATTCTTGATTCTAGATTTCCTGCAAGCTCAGATATGTTGTGTTCTGTGTGGCCTCCCAGGTCTCATATTCTGGTTTCTGTGTCAACTCCTAGTTCTGATATTCAGGCCTGGATCTGCTATCTCAGTGCTGAAATTCTCTATTGTAAACTTTAGCTACCTTCTAATATATTTTCTTGAAAGGTACCACAAAGACTAGACAGTCCACGGATATTTTATATTCTAAAACTGCTCCTTCCTCTCAAAATCTACGATTTTTTCATTGTTTATTTGGTTTTATTACATTATGTTACATATGTCTTAGCAAAATGATGATTTAAAATCACAAATGGTGTCCTTTTGAATCCTGTGTACTTACCTTAGTTTTTTTTTAATAGTCCCCATTCATTAACAAGAAAATAGTAATATCAACAGCAGTTTTACCTCATCAAGTCACTGTATGAAATTATTTTTTTGTTCATTTTTTTTTTACTTCACTTTTTTTGTTTTGTTTTTAAGCCTGATCAGGCCCAGTGTATTCACCTTAGCTCTTTGTCTGTGGGGTTTAGCACTTGAATTTCCAGCATAACCATTGTGCTGATATCTTACATTGAAATATATATTTAATTCTATAAATATACTTTGCTATTTATTATTTTCTTTAATTTACCTTTCACTCTAAACACCTTGCCCACTGAGCACCTAAATTTAAAAAATCAAATTCCTTCCGTTTCAATATTCTGTCTAAGGCCCTTCCCAGTCCTGACAATATCTTCTCTGTGGCTTCTCCAAGGTCCTATATTTTCTTGATTAACATCCCACTGATTTGCATAATTTGTGTTCTTAGGTTCAGATCATCTCCTACTGTCTGAGATCTAAGGTCCCTCCAACCTCTGACATTCCAGGCTCCAGGGCCTCATCAAGTTCAGGCACTGGTGTTTCTAAATTTCCTCCAAGCTGGGCCATTTTATGTTCTAAGTGACCTCCCTGGCCTGATACTGGCTTCTATGTTGTCAACTTCAATTTCTGTCATACAGAACCCTGAGTGCCTTCCAAGCTCTCTAGCAGCCCCTATATTTCATCTTGAGGGGCATATTCAGTCTGGATACTATATGTTCTAAGGGCCCTCAAAGCTCTGGAATTCTATGATATAAGGCCATGCCCTAGTATGACAGTCTGTTTTATTTTTGTTCTCACTTTCATTTTCTTTTATTTTGTAACACTGAATGTCTCTTATCAATAAAATGATTTAAAAGCAAAAATGGGGTCCCTTTTAAATACTCTACTTAACACCTACCTTATTTGTTTCAAAAATACTCCCCATTCATTACCAATAATACAAATGTCAATAGCAGTCTTACTGGAACAAGACAGATCATGGAGTTAATTTTTTTTTAAACCAGATGAAGTGCTATATTTTACCTTTCCTTTTTGGGTGGGTGGTTCAGAATGAGTTTTAATTCAGAACAACATCCCTTGCTTATATAAATGATGACTCCTATAATATGTGTTCTCAGGCTCTAGCCATCTCCCACTTTCTGTATTTGAGGCTCCCTTCTACCTCTGAAATTCCAGCTTCCTGGGCCCTGTCCAGCTCCAGCATGTCTGCTTCTAAACTGCCTCCACACTCAGACAGTCCATGCTCTGCATCCCCTTCTAGATCTGATATCCTGGCTTCCATGTCAATACCCAATTCTGCCATTCAGACCCAGACTACCTTCCTACGGCTGAAAGTCTCTAAGTTCAACTCAACGTCTTATCCTGAAAGGCAACTCCAAGCTCAGCTATTCTGGCTTCTGAAAACCCTCCTTCCCTGATAGTTTACATTTCCTCTGATAGTCTAGGGGTTTTAATCTTATCACTTACTCAGTTTTATTATATTACATATCTATCTTAGCAATACAATGATTTAAAATCTCAAATGATGTTTCTTTAAAATCCTGTGTACTTACCTTATTTTTTTCAATAAATATTCCACATTTATTACCAATAATAGTAATATCAACAGCAGTCTTACCCATCATGGCAATGCATGTAATTACTTTTTTTTTCATTTTTTTCTTTTCTTTTTTTTTTTTTGAGCCAGATTAGGCACTGTATGTTCAACTTTCTTCTTTGGCTGTGTGGTTCAGGACCTGAGTTTTAATTCAGAGTATCACAATTGTGCTGATAGAAATGATATCGAAATATATGTTGCATCTCATACCATAAATATACTTTGTATTTTTAATTTACCTGACCCTCCCAATACCTATGTCATAGGGTAAATTAAAAAAAACAACAACAACCCTCCTTCCCATATGACATTATGTGTTCTATGGCCCTTTTCATGTTTCAAAATCTCTCTTCTATGAGCTCTGCCAGACCTGAGATTCTATGGTTTTAAGGCAGCTCCTAGTGCTGACAAGAATGTCAGGTAGGAGAATGACTCTCCTGGTTCTAAGATTCTCTTCTTCTAAGGGCCTTCCTACCTCTGAAATTTATATCTCTATGACTATATGACTACTCTCAGCTCTGGCACTGGGTTTGCTAAGATCCTAATAAGTTGGACAATTTGTATTTGCAGGCTCTGACCATCTCTCACTTTCTGTGATTTAAGGCAGTGGTGCCAAACTCAACAGAAATGAAGGCCACAGAAGGATCCCTAAGAGCCATATATTAACTGGATTTTAAATGCAATGTTATCTATGTTTTACTGCATTTTTATTGATTTTGTTAAGTAGTTCTCAATTCCATTTTAATCTGGTTAGGGAAGCATTGGAGAGAGTTTTGTGGGCATGCCCAATGTTTGACATCTTTGGCCTAAAGGCCCTCCCAGCTCGGATATTCCAGGTTCCAGGGTCAAGCACTCTTGAGCCTGTATTTCCTCCAACTTCTGAAATTATGTGTTCTAAGCACCTGCTGGGTCTGATACTCTGGCTTCTCTGTCCACTCCCAGGCCTATCGTTTCGAGCCCTAACTGCCCCCCTCAGTTCTGAAATTCTCCTTTCTAACCTCTCTGGCCTCATAAACCCAGGCACTCTAAGGCCCCTCCCTTCTAGGCCTGAAATTCTATGTTCTATGGCCACAGTTGGCTTTGATAGTTCAGGATATTTTTTCCTCTTCTATTATCTACTTATTTTTATTTTATTACATTGCACATGAGTCTTGTCAACATAATGATTTAAAAGAGAAAATGCTATGCCTTTTAAATCCTATGCACTTAAAACCTTGTTTAACCATTCATTGCCAATAATAGGAATAGCAATAACAGTCAGATCAGATTATTCTAATAGTATATTGGAATTGCTATTTCTGTCAAGGCTTTTTCAATGTTTTTTTCCTATGTAAGATAAGGCAATGAATGTCCTTTTACTCTTTTCCCTTTGACAATGTGATTGAGGATCAGATTTTTAATTTGGAGTATCATCGCTGTGCTGATATAAATTATATTGAAACACATGTTGCATCTCAAATATATACTTGATTATTATTTAAATTTACCTGCCCTATCCTATAGCTCAGATCCCTGAGTACATCAACAGAACTCCTTCCCAAGGATGTTACTGTGTTTACTCAGGACCATTTCAAATTTGCCAATCTATGTTCTGAGAGCTTTCTAAGCCCTGCCCTTCTGTGGTGTTACGGCCCCTCCTAGTTCTGACATTGTTTTCTAAAGGCCCTCCTATCTGATGTGCCTTATTCCAGTGCCCTGCTGACTCTGCTATCTTCTCTGCTGCTCCTTCCAAACCTGACATTCTGTGTGCTTTGCTTCCTCAGAATCAGACAGTCTTGTTCTCACACTTGAATGCTCTCTCATCTTCTGTGTTTTAGGTTCCAGATTCCCATCCAGCTCTGGTCTTTTTGATTCTAAGTCTCCTCTGAGCTCATTCATTCTATGTTCTACACTCTATCTCAGGCCTGATGTTCTGGCTTTCCCAGCAGCTCCCTGTTTTGACATTCAGAGTCTGGGCCGCCACTCCAGCTGGAGAATTCTATGTTTAGAACTTTCTCCCACCTCTAGTTTATCCTCTTCAAAGGCACATCCATTGCCAGACATTCTATGTTCTCAAGGCCCTCTTTCCTCTCATATTTTGGGGTATTTTTACTTCTAACTTATTTGTTAAGTTTTCCTTTACTACATTATTTGTATCTTAACAATACAATAATTTAAAATCCCAAATCTTGCATACTTACCTTATGTTTTCCAATAAATACTCTCCATTCACTGGCACTAGGAATGCTGATAGCAGCCTAACCAGATCAAGGCAGTGCATAAATTATTTTTTTCAGGGCTGTTTGGTGGAGTGGGAGTGGAGGGGAAGGGCTGTTAAAAGCTTTGTATTGTCACCTTTCCTCTTTGAATATGTATACCAGGACTTGAGTTTTATTTCAGAGTGGCACCACTGTGCTGCTAGAAATTATACTAAAATAAACGCATAAAGAACATTTTTGTTGTCTTGTAAATTTAACTGCAACTCCCAATATCTTGGACCCCTGAGAACATCAACAAAACTCCTCCTGAGGGATGATACTGTGTGTTCTCAGGCCCATTTCCAATCTACTAATCTGTGCTCTAAAAGCCCATACTCTCCACTCGGCCACTCACCCCACTTGGTGACTTGGTGTTAGAAAGTGTCTCCTGGCTCTGATATCCCCAAGAGCCCTACCTGCTCTGACATTCTCTTCCCCTCTAGCTACTCCCAGGACTAACATTCCATGAGCTCAGATCCCACTGGGTCAGACAATTTGGGTTCTAAACTCCCTCCCCTTTCCATATTCCAGACTGGAGGCCCTTCCAGGTCAGGCAATTTAAAATTGCCTTTAAGCTGAGATAGTCTCAGTGCCCTCCCAGGTCAGATATTCTGGCTTCTATTTAAACCTCCAACATTCAGTCATGACTACTATCCCAGTGATGAAATTCTCTACTCTAAGCTCTATCCAGCTGCCAATATGTTCTCTTGAAAGGCCAGACATTCCATATTCTAAAGACCCTCCCAGCCCTGATATTTTGGGTTCTAAGTCTCCTCCCTTTTTTGATAGTCAAGGGTTTTATGCCCTTTTTCATTTATTGGTTCAGTTTTATAACTTCAGATACAAGTCTTAAAATAAAATTATTTAAAATCCCAAATATTGTCCCACTTAAATCCTGTGAACTTACCTTATTTTTTTTTCAATAAATACTCCCCATTCATTAAGAATAATAGGAATAGCAACAGCTGTCTTACCCTTCAAGGCACTGCATGGGGTTACTTTTTTGTCGGGTTTTTTTCTTTTCTTTTTTTTTTTTAGGGGGGGAGCCAGATTAGGCACAGTATGTTCACGTTTCCTCTTTGTGTGGTTCACGACCTGAGTTTTAATTCAGAGCATCACTATTGTGCTGATATAAATTATATTCAAATAAATGTTGCATCTCATGCCATAAAGATACTTTATAATTTTAAAAATTTACCTGTCCCTCCAGTATCTTGACCACTAAGCATCTTGAAAAACAAAACCACCAAAACCTCCTTCCCATCAATGATGCCGTGTGTTCTAAGGACCAGCCCAGCTCAGATAATCTATGTCCTGAGAGCCCTCCCAACTCAGACACTGTGGTTTTAAGGATGTCCCTCTTTCTGACATTGTGTTCTTAAGGCTTTCCTATATTCTAAAGGTTGATCCAGCACTGACATTTAATGTTCTAAGGCCCCATCCTCTTCTGATATTTGAGGTTTTTTCCCTTTTCATTTAGTTATTTGGTTTTATTACATTACTTATATGTCTTAACGGTAGAATGATTGAAAATCATAAATGGTATGTACCTTTTAAACCCTGTGTACTTACCTTATTTTTTCAATAAATACTATTTATTCACTTACAATGATGGTAATAATCACAGCAATCTTTCCTCATTTCTGCATGGAAATTAATTTTTTTTCCTTTTCTTTCCTACATTTTTTTGGGGGGAGAGCCAGAATAGGTTCTGTATGTTTATCTTTCTTCTTTGAGTGGTTCAGGACCTGAGTTTTCATTCAGGACATCATCATTTTGCTAATATAAATTATGTTGAACTATATAAAATAAACTTCATTTTAAATTTTACCTATCTCTCATAACACCTTGGTCACTGAGAACATTTAAAAAACCAAACTACACTTCCTTTCCAGATATGATGTTGTGTCTCCTAAGGCCCTTCCCACCTCTATCATTTTGTGGTTTTAAGGTCATTGCTGGTTCTGACATTCTGTGTTCAAGAGCTCTCCTGCCAAGCACCTCTGACATTTTCTTCTCTGCAGCTACTCACAAACCTGCCATTCTATGTGCTAAGGTCACAATGAATACGACAACTTGTATCCTCAGGTTTGCCCATGTTTTGCTGTCTGTGTTCCATGGTTCTCCTCACATTTGATACCCAAGCTTGGGGGCCCCACTAGCACAGGCATTCTTGATTCGAAAGTTGCTACGAGCTTGAATATTGTACAAACTCTTCCAGGATTGATAGAATGTCTTCCACATCCACTAAAAGTTCAGAAATTCAGAGCCAGGACTGTTCTCTAAACTTTAATATTCTCTATTCTAAGTTCTCCTCTAAATCAATATCCCTTGAAAGGAACATCCAAGTCAAAACATTTTATGTGTTAAGTATTCTCCTGGCCCTAACATTTTAAGTTCTAAGACACACACCTCTTACAACATGCTAAGGTTTTTAATTTACTTATTTATTTTTCTCTTATTACACTGCATGTGGGTTTTAGCAAAAAATTGATAGCACCAATGGTCTCCTTTTTAAATATATTGTACTTAATACTTTATTGCAGTCAATAAGTACTCTTCATCTCTTACTAATAATAATAACATCACTAGCAGTCTTACCTGATCAGGGCACTATGAAAAATTGTGTGTCTTGTCAGGAATTGTTTTTATTTCTGGAGCCCCATATAGGACTGAATTTTAAATTTATACCTTTAAAGTTCTGTGGTCCAGGACCTGAGTTTTAATTCAAATCATCTACACTGTCCAATATAAATTATATGGAAATAAATATTGCATGCCTTGGCTGATTACTTAAAAAAAAAAATCTCAAGGATGACATTGAGGTGTAAAGTACCACCCAGCTCTGAAAATCTACTATGACCTCTCAATCCCTCAAGCTCTGCCATTTTGTTTTTTCAAGTTCCTCCTAAATATTCAACCTCCTATGTGCTCTCCTGCTCTGCTATCCCCTGCTTTAGATGCCATCCCAGCATCCACATTCTCTTCTCTATGGCTACTTTCAATGTAGTATGGTCCTACTGGCTCAGCCCATTTGTGTTCTCAGGCTTAGCCCATATCCCATTTTCTGTCTTCTAAAATCCCTTCTACCTCTAATGTTCCAGGTTCGAAGGCTCCATCCAGATCAGATCTAGATTCCCAATGTCCTCCAAGCTTAGATATTCATTCTATGCATCACATACTCTCTCAGGTCTGATATTTTGATTTCAATGTCTACTCCCAGTTGTGACATTCAAGGTCCAGACTGCCCTCCTTGTTCTTAAATTCTCTCTTCTGTCTTCTCTCTCACCTCCAACGATATTCCTTGAAAAGTACCTCCCAAGACTTTCTCTGTGCTAAGGCCCCTCCCAGCTTTAAGACCCATCTCAGCTCTGCCATACTGTTCTAAACTCTGACATTCCCTGTTCTAAGGTCTCTCCCAGCTCTGACATTGTCTGTTCTCAGATTCCATCCTCCTATGATTTTTGTTTTTTTCTGATTCCACTGCACGTGGGACTATTGAAACAATAAGTGACAATACAAATGGTTTCTCTTTGAAATGGACTGAACTTAATACCTTGTAGTAGTCAATAAATACTCTCCATTTACTGTCAATAGTAGTAATCTCAATATCAGTCTTAACTGATCAAGGAAATCACTTGTTTTTTTTTGTTTCATAAGGGAATAAGCATTTATATAGTGCCTACTATGTGCCAGGCATTGTATTAGCACTTTTACAAATATTATCTCATTTGATCCTCAAAACAATTCTGAGGTAGATGCTATTATTATCTCCATTTTACAATTGAGGAAACAGAGTCAAAGTGAGATTATGTGACTTGCCAAGGATCACAGAAATAGTTACATATCTGAGGCTGAATTGGAACTCAGGTCTTCCTGATTCCTTAATTTAGACCATCACCACTACCCTAACATAAATTATATGGAAATAAATGTTCCATTTCAAACCACAAATATCTATTGTCATTGAGTTTTCAATTAAACTATTCCATTCTGTGTCTTAGCCCACTGAGTACATAAAAACCCATCTTCTCAGTATGACTCTTCTCAGCTCTAAAGATCCAGATTCTATGACCCTGCCTGAGCTCTGATATTCTATTGTTGGTTTTTTAAGATATCTCCCAGGTCAGACATTGTGGGTTCTATGGCTACTCTCAGGCCTGAAATCCTGTGTGTTAAGATCCCACTGTCTCTAAGTTCTCACCATCTCCTACTTTCTGTGCTCTAAGGCAACTCCCATCTCTGATATTACAGGTTTCAGAGCCCTATTCAACATTTTTCATTCTATGTTTCTTGCCAGCTCAAATATTGTGTACGACATACACTGCCAGGTCTCATATTCGGGCTTCAGTGTTCATTCTCAGTTCTGCTCAGCCAGCTCTCATACTCTGTATTCTAAACCCTCCTCTAGCTACATTTTTTTTTCAATAACACTTCAAGGCCAAAACTAATAAATCTGACAGTTTATGGTCAAAGGCAACACCCTATCCTAAAATTCTAGAATTTTCTTTTCACTTATGCATTTAATTTTATCTTATTAAACTGATTATGCCTCAGCAATACAATGATTTAAAAAGAGAGGAGAAAGGGAAAGGAATAATCATTTATATGGTGCCTACTGCATGCCAGGCACTATGCTAATATACTAAATGTATTATCTTATTTTTATTCTCACAACAACCCTATGATGTAAGTGATATTGTTACTGGCATTTTACAATTGAGGAAACTGAGATTAATTAACTAATTAAGAGGTTGATTAATTCAGTGTATGGCCAAGTGTATCAGACAGTCACCACTCTCCTGATATAAATTATATGGAAACACATTTTCCATTTCAAGCCACATATATCTTTTGTTATTGAGTTTTCCATTAGACTGTCCCTTTCCATGCCTTGGGCCACTGAATATATTACAAAAACCTATCTTCTCAATGATAATGTTGAGAGTTCCAAGGCACCTCCCAGCAATGAAGATCTCTGTTCTATGATGCCCCACATGAGGCCCACAATATCTGAAGTGCAGCCAAATCAGATTAAAATGTAAATGTGGAAATTTGAAAATATGCAAAAATGGAAATATTTAACAAAATAAATAAAAATACAATAAAACATAGATAACATTACATTTTAAAACTAAGTCAATATGCAGCCTACAGGGGTTCCTTATGTACAGTTTTATGGTTCCCCTTAATATGTGAATTTGACACCACTGTCCAAGACACCACCTGTTGTAAAATTCTATATTTTTCTTTTCGTTTCTGTATTTCTTTTAGTCTCAATGAACTTTTTATGTCTCTGCAAGACACTGATTTAAAAGTGGAAATATCGTATCTTTTAAATATAATGGTGCTGTTTATCCTTCATGCTCAAAGAGGACCAGAAGAGCACCATGGTGTTGAGGTCAATGTATGTTTGGCTGTGGCTGATCAGACTGATATGAGCTTGGAAGGCTCTACCACAGGTCTGTATGACCATTTAGGAGGGAGATGTCTCAAAATTTGTGCATCTCACACTTCTTTTGACTTACTATAATTCTGCTTTGCTCATATTGCACAGCACTTTCTAGGCCTCATACTCTACCACTAGCAGTATAATCACTTCAAGAAATCAATTTTTTTTCCTAATTTTTGAGAAAAATAAGACCCTATATCTTAACTATTCCACCTTCATTATATGGGTGGGGAACTGAGTTGTAATTCACAGCATCACTGCTGTGTTAATCTAAATCATACTGAAATAACTACCACAATTCTTACCATAAATAAACTATGCTATTTTTTAAATTACCCTCATACTCCCCCCGTGAACTGTCCAATGAGCACATAAAAATGAGGTCCTTCTCAACTGTGATTCTCTGAATTCTAAGGCCCATGTCAACTCAGAAAATCAGTGTTCTAAGTCCTCTTTCAGCTTGAACATTATGTGGTTTTCAGGTCACTCCTAAAGCTGACATTCAGCATTCTATGTGATCTCTTAGCTCTGATAGCCTCTTTTTAAGAGCCTTCCTGGGTCTGACATTCTCTTCTCTGTGGCTACTATCAGGCTTTCTAGTCTGTGTGCTAAGGTGCCAATGGCTCAGACCATTTTTCTTCTCTGGTTCTGTCCATCTCCCACTTTCTGTCTTCTAGCATCCCTTCTACCTCTAATATACGAGGGTCTAGGACCTCATCCAAATCAGGCATTCTGGATTCTAAATTTCCTCCTAGCTCAGATATCCTAGGTGTTACACATACCTGTGTCCCAGGTCTCATATTCTGCCTTCAATGTTTTCCCAGTTTTGAAATTCAAGGCCCAGACAGCCTTGTTTTAAAATTCACAATCTTCTCTTCCACTTATAACATTTTCCCTTGAAAGGTATTTTCTGGCCAAGACATTTTATATTAGAAGGATCCTAACAGCCCTGACATACTATGTTCTAAGCCCTGCCCTGCTTTAAAATCTTTGTTCTTTTTTTCCCTTTTCATCTATTTATTTTTATCTAATTATACTGTTAATATATCCTAGAAATATGATGATTTAAAAGCATCAATGTTGTTGCTTTTAAGTACACTGTCCTTTACACCTTAAGAAATACTCCCTATTTTTTATTAGTAGCAGTCCTAAGCATTCAGGGAACTAGATCAAATTGAATTGATGCCCATTTGTTTGTCTGATGTCATTTGTTTTGCTATGCTGTTTTGCCCTTCCAACTCAAATATTCTAATACTCTAAGCTCTCCTCTCCCTCAAACTTTCTCCTTTAAATGGCACTGCCTAATCAAGACTTTCTATGTGCTTAGGATTCTTATGAGCCCTGACATTTTGTGGTCTCAGGGCCAACTATCCGAGGATATTCCATAGATTTATCGGTTTGTATATTTTTCTCTTATTGCATTGCCCATGAGTCTTAGTCAAAAAATGACAGCACAAATGGTCTCCCTTTAAAATGCACTTCTAATACCTTATAGTAGTCAACAGATACTCTCTATCCACTCTCAATAACAGGAATATCAACAGTGGTCTTACCTGATCACAGTACTCCAAGGAATTATTTGACTTGTTAGGGATGATTTTTATTTCTTGGAGCCATATAAGACAATTGAATATGAACTTATACGTTGGGCTGTCTGGGCCAGGATCTGAGCTTTAATTCAGACAATTACCACTCTCGTAATATGAATTATGTGGAAATAAATGTAGCATTTCAAGCCACAAACATTCTTTGTTACAAGAGTTTTCATTGTTATCTCTCTCCATGCCTTGGCACCCTCAGAACATGACAAAACCCATGTTCCCAAGGATGCCATTGAAAGCTCTAAGGCTCTTTCTAACTCTGAAAATCTAGGTTCTATCACACTTCCTAGCTCTGTTGTTACATAATCCTCCCACACCAGAAAATCAACATCCTACGTGCTCTCTTGCTCTATTTCTTGTTCTAGGTGCCCTACCAGCTCTCACACCCTCTTCTCTCTGGCTGCATTCAGGATCCATAGTCTGTGTGCACAGGCCCCAATGGCTCAGAACATCTTTATTCTCTGGCTCTATCTCCTACTTTCTGTCTTCTAAAGTCACTCTCCCATTTCATATTCCAGGATCTAAGGCCTAATCTGGATCTGGCAGTCTGGATTCTAAATTTCAGTCAAGCCCAGATGTTCAATTTTTTACATCCCCTCTCTGGTTGATATTCTGCCTTCCATGTCTACTCCCATTTGACATTCTGCCTATACCTGTTCTGAAATTCTCTATGCTACCTCCTTTCCCCTCTCTATTATCCTCCCTAGGAAGGCACTTTCCAGCCATGACATTCTGTGTGCTAAGGACTCTAATAGCCTTCATATTCTATGCTCCACTCTGCTCTAAATTCTAGGACTTTTTAAATCTTTTCATTTATTTAATTATTTGTTTGTTTTAGTAGACTGAAAATGTATGTTAGCAACACAACAATTCAAAAAAGACCTCATGTCTCTTTTAAATACGTTGCCCCTAAGGGGCAGCTAGGTGGTTCAGTGGATAGAGCTCTGGCTTTGGAGTCAGGAGGACCTGAGTTCAAATCTGGCTTCAGACACATGACAATTACTAGCTGTGTGACCCTGGGCAAGTCACTTAACCCCAATTGCCTCACCAAAAAAAAAAAAGCTAAATAAATAAATACACTGCCCTTGAAAAGTTATTGTTAGGCAAAAAATACTTGCTATTCATTACCAATAGCAATCTCAAGTCATCAAGGATCTGCATGGAATGAAATTGATAATCATTTTGGGGAATTGTTGTTTTTTCCACCATGCACTTGTGCCCTCCCAGCTCTCTTCTGCCTGGAGTATTCTCCTTTGAATAGCACTTCCCAATGTGCCAAGGACCTGCATCCTCTGATATCTCATATTCCAAGGACAAATCTCCTGTGGTATGTTCTATTAATTTATTGGTTTATTTTTCTTTCCTTGTACTGTCCATGGGTCCCAGTAATAAAGTGACAGCACAAATAATCTCCCTTTAAAATGCACTGTACTTAGTACCTTATGGCAATCAATCAATACTCTGTCCATTCCCAATAATAGTAATATTAATACCAATCTTACCTAATCAAGGCTCTATAATGAGTCATTTGTTTACCTGGGACGTTTATTTAAAAAATTGTTAAGCCATATAAGGCATTGTATTTTAAACTTAAACTTTTATTGTTGTGATGTATGCCATGAGTTTTAATTCAGACAAATGCCACACTCCTGATATAAATTAAATGGAAATAAACTTTACAAATTTGTCAAATGACAAATATTTTTTGTGGGGTTTCAATGAACCTATTTCTCCCCATGCCTTGGCACCTGGAGGAAAAAATCCCCAACTTCTCAAGGATGATGACATGGAAAGTTCTACTACTCTTACTGGCTCTGATAATCTAAGTTCCCTGGACCCTCTTACCTCTGTAATTACTGATGCCTCCTACCATGGGACATTTAGCATTCTATGAGCTCCCTCTTAAATACACTGTTCTTCAAAGGTTATTGTAGGCAATTAATGCTCACAGGCATTATCAATAGCAGTATTAAGTAATCAAGGAAATGCATTGAATAAAAGTGATGACTTTTTGTTTTTCATTTTGTTTTTCTTTTTTTTAATATTGTGCAGTTCTTCCTGCTTAGGTCTAATATTCTGTAATCTAAATTCTTTTCTGCCTGGAGCATTCTCCCTTGAATGGCACTGCCCAACTAAGACTTTCTATGTGCTAAATTAGAGGCAGCTAAGTGGCTCAGTGGATCAAAAGCACTGGGCCTGGAGACAGGAAGACCTGAGCTCAAATCCAGCATCAGACACTTACTAGCTGGGTGACCCTGGGAAAGTCACTTTTTCTTTTTGCCTTAATTCACTGGAGAAGGAAATGGCAAACTACTCCAGTATCTCTGCCAAGAAAATCCCATGGATAGTATTAGTGTATTATGGTCCATGGGGTCACAAAGAGTGGGACATGACTGAATACCAACAACAAATGTAGCTTCTGAAGTCACAAATATACTTTGTTACTAGAACTTCCCTTATGTGGCTCTCTCTCTTCATTCCTTGGTGCACTAGGAATATGAAACAACCTCCCTTGAATGGTACCTCCCAACCAAGACTTTCTATGTGCTAAGGGTCCTCATGGCTCTGACAATATGTGTTCCAAGGATGAACCCTGAAATGATATTCTATCCATTTATTGGGTTAGTTTTCTCTTACTGCACTGGTCATGAGTCTTAGCTGTAAAACGACAGTACAAATAGTGTTTCTTTGAAATGCTTTAGACTTAAAAGCTTATGGTAGATAGTAAATACTCTCTACCCATGCCCCTAAACAGGAATTCAATAGTATTACCAGATCAGGGCACTATAAAGAATTGTGTGTCTTGTCAGGGCCTGTTTTTATTTTGTGGAGTCATATAAGGTACTAGATTATAAACTTAGACCTTTGGTTCTGTGGTCTGGGACTTGATTTTTAATTCTGACAGTCACCACTCTCCTGATATAAATTATTTGGAAATAAATATACTATTTCAAGCCTCAAATTTTCTTTGGTAGTAGGATTTCAAATATCCTGTCTCTCTCTATGTCTTGGTGCCCTAAAAATATATTTTTTTAAATCTTCTCAAAGATGCCATTGAGAGATATAAGACCTCTTACTAACTCTGAAAATCTAGATTCTATCACACCTCTTGGCTCTGTTCTTACAGAACCCACCCACATCAGAAACTCCATATACTATGTGCTCTCTGGCTCTGACACCCCTTGTACAGTTACTCTCAGGTTCCATACTCTAAGTGGTAAGGTAACCCTGGTTTAGACTATTTTTTTCTATGGCTCTATCCAGCTACCACTTTCTGTGTTCTTTCTGTGTCCTATTTCTCATTCCAGGTTCTAGGATTCATCCTGATTGAGTAGTCCTGATTCATTTTATTCCTGGAATATTCATTCTCCCATGAATGGCACCTCCCAGTCCAGACTATCTATGTGCTAAGGATCGTCCTAGTTCTGACATGGTAAGTTTTAAAGGCAAGCATTCCTATGAAATTCCATCCATTTCATAGGTTGTTTTTCTCTCATTGCACTGCCCAAATGTTAAGTTATGGTAGTGAGTAAATACTCTCAATCACTTCCCAATAACAGGAATTTCAAGAGTAGTCTCACCTATCACTGATATCCCGTATTCTAGTTACCCTCCCAGATCTCACTTTTTCTCCTTTCTGGCTAGTCTCATGGCCCATATTCTACATACTTATGCCCACTGGCTCATTTTTCATTCTCTGGCTCTGTCAATCTTGCAACTTTTTCTTCCAAAGTGCCTCCTAACTTTGATAGTCCAGGTTTAGAGCTCATCTAGATCTAATAGTTAACCCTCTCAATTTTGTCCAGCTCTAATTGGAGTTTCAATTAACCCATCTCTCTCTGGCCCCCTACAAACATAAAAAGCTATCTTTTCAGGGATGACATTGAGATTTCTATGGCCCATGTAGGCTCTGAAAATAATCTAAATTCTATTATCCCTCTTCCCTCTTGAAATTCAGCAATGTGCTCCCTTTTAAAGGAACTGTACTTCAAGTTATTGTGGGCAATAAATACTTCCTAGACATTACCAATAGCAGTACTGAGTAATCAAGTATCTGCACAGAATGAAATTGATGATCATTGATTTTTATGTCTGTGTTTTTTATAAGATTGAGTTCTCAATTGTAGACATATGTTTGGCTTTGCGGTCTGAGACTTGAGTTCTAATTCAGACAGCCACTACTCTCATAATATATATAAGGAACTATATATAAGGAACTAAATGTACCAATTCAAGCCACAAATGTCCTTTGTTACTAGGGTACCATTTAACCTGTCTCTCTCCATGCCTTGGCATGCTGAGAACTTAAAAGAAAATTATCAAGGAAGAAAATGAGAGTTGTTTTTTTTTAATCTTTTAAATAATTTTATTGGTATATTTTGTTCTTATACCACCTAAATTTCCTCCTGTAGCCTTCCCCTTCCTTTAATAATTGTTTAATGATTAAATCCAGTGATCGTTTTTTTTTCTTTCCATATCTTCCATGATCTTTCTAAATCTTGAAAATGAGAGTTCTAAGATCCTTTTAGCTCTGAAAATTTGGTTCTATCACAACTCCTAGCTCTGTTCTTATGGAATCCTCCCACACCAGAAATTCCATTTTCAATGTATTCTCTTCCTCTAACATCCCTTGTTCTAGGTGCCCTCCCAACTCTCACATTTTCTTCTCTGTGGCTACTCTCAGGTCCTAACATCTATGTAGTAAAAGCCCCCTGGCTCTGACTGTTTATTTTAAAAGAGAACCCTATCATATTCTATTCATTTATCAGTTTAATTATTTTTTTTTCTAATTGCACTGCCTACAGGTCTTAGTAGTAAAGTTAACAGTACAAATAGTCTCTCTTTGACATGGCTTGGACTTAAAACCTTATGGTAGCGAGTAAATACTATTGATTAATTCCCAATACCAGGAATATCAACAGAAGTCTAATCTAATCATTATACTTCCAGGAATTATTTGTCTTGGGAGATTGTTTTTATTTCTTGGAGGCATATAAGGTACTAGATCATAAACTTATAGATTTGGCTCTGTGGTTGGAGACTTATATTTTAATTCAGACAATTATAACTCTCCTGATAAAAATTACAAGGTAATAAAGGTAGAATTTCAAGCCATAAATATCCTTTGTTCCTAGGATTTCAATTAACCTGTCTCTCTCTATGCCTTTTCAATCCGAGAACATAAAATAACCCATGTTTTCAAGAATGCCACTGAGAATTCTAACGCTCCTTCTAGCACTGAAAATCTAGGTTCTCTTATTACCTCCTAGTTCTGTTCTTTCTGAACAGTTCCAAACCAGAAATTCAACATTCTATGTGTTCTCCTGCTTCAATATCCCTAATTCTAGAGGCCGTCCCAATTCTAACATTCTTTTCTCTATGGCTACTCTCAGAATGCATGCTCTACATACTAAGGTCAACTAGCCTGGACTATTTTTGTTCTATAGCTATGTCTTTCTCCCACTTTCTGTCTTTGAAATTCCCTCCCACCTCTCATATTCCAGATTCTAAGGCTCGTTCAGATCCTGTAGTCTAGGTTCTAAATTTTATTCAATGTGCTGCTTTTTAAAGGCACTGTTCTTCAAAAGTTATTGTAGGTAATAAATACTCCTTGATAAATAATATCAGTTGTAAGTAATCAAGGAACTGAAAGGAAGCAAACTGATGACCATTTGCTGGGGGAAGGGGAGGCTTTTTTATTTTTCTATTGTGCAGTTCTGCCCTGCCAACTCTAATAGTCTTTACTCTGAGCTCTTGTACCTGGAGAATTCTCCCTTGAATGACAACCTAGTCAAGCTTTTCTGTGTGCTAAGAACCCTCACAGCTCAGACACTACGTGTTCTAAAGGCAGACCCTCCAATGATAGTCTGTCCATTGATGAGTTTGTTTCTTTTTCTTTTATTGTACTGCCCATGGATCTTTGTTATAAAGTGAGAGCACAAATGGTCTCTTTTTGAAATACCTTGTACTTAAAATTGTATGTTGGTGAATCAATACTCTTAATCCATTCTGATTAACAAGAATATTAATAGAAGTCTAACCTGATCAGGGTGGGACAGGATCAGTACAAGGAATCACTTGTATCAGTGGATTGTTTTAATTCTTAGAGTCATATAAGGCTCTCAATGACAACTTATATTTTTGGTTGTGTGGTCTGGTACCTGAATTTTAATTCAGCCAATCACACTCTCTTGATATATGTTGTATGAAAATAATGGCAGCGTTTCAAGCCACAAATAGAATTTCTTACTAGGGCTTCAATTAACTTGTCTCTTTCCATGTCTTATTGACATTCAAACAGAAAATAACTTATTTTATCAAGGGTGACATGGAGTGTTCTATGGCCCACAATGCCTCTGAAAACCTAAGTTCTATCCCATCTCTTCCCTCTCTAACTTCACACCCCTCTGAGACCAGACATTCAGCATTCCAGGTGCTTCATTTTAAATGCACTGTATTTCAAAAGTTAGTACATACAATAAAGACTTCCTGGTCATTACCAATAACAGTAATGAGTAATCAAGGATCAGCAAAGAATCAAATTGATGATCATTTTATTGTTGTTGTTCTTTTTTAATATTACACTTTCTGCCTTCTTAGCTCTAATACTCTGTACTCTAAACTCTCTTATATTTGGAAAATTTTCTAATGGATTGCATCTCCCAACCAAGTCTTTCTATGTGCTAAGGAATCTTATAGATTTGACACATTAACTTCTAAATATAAATCCACCTCTAATATGCTATCCATTTATTGGTTTGTTTTTCTCTTACTGCCCTTATTAAGTCTTAGTCATAAAATGACAGTAGAAATGGCCTCTCTTTGAAATGGCTTGTACTTAAAACACTATGGTAGTGAATAAATACTCTAAATATATTCTGAATAACAGGAATATTTATAGAAGTCTAATCTGACCAGCATTACACTACAAGGAATCACTTGTCTTGAGGAATTGTTTTTATTTTTTGGAGCCATATAAGGTATTTGATTATTAACTCATACCTTTGGCTATGTGAATGGGGACCCGAGTTTTAACGCAGACAATCACCACTCTCCTGATACAAATCATATGGAAAACATGGTAACATTTCAAGACACAAATGTTCTTTGATTCCAGGGTTTCAATGAACTGTATCTTTACATGCCTCAGTGTCCTGAAAACATAAACCAAATTTATCTTCTGAAGGATGCCATTGAGAGTTCTAAAACAACTTCCAGGTCAGAAAATATAAGCTCTATAGCACCTCTTAGAGCCATATAAGGAACTAGACTGTAAAGTTATACATGTGATTCTTTTTTCTGCAGCCTGAGTTTTAATGCAGGCAATCACTATTTCCCTGATATAAATTATGTGGAAATAAAGATGGCCTTTCAAGTTACAAATATTTTTCTTTAATAGAGTTTCAATTAACCATGCCTTGGTACTCTGAGAACACAGAGAAATCCAGGTTCTCAAGAATGCTATTGGGTATACTAAAGCCCCTTTGAGCTCTGAAAAATCAAGGTTCTATCTCACCTCTTAGGTCTGTTCTTTCAGAACAGTTCCAAACCAGAAATCCACCATTCTATGGGCTCTCCTGCTCCGACATCCCTTGTTCCAGAAGCCCTCTCAGTTCTCATATTCTTTTCTCTATGGCTTCTCTCAGGTCCCATAGTCTACATACTAAGGCCCCACTGGCTTAGATTGTTTTTGTTCTATAGCTCTGTCCTTCTCCCAATTTCATTCTAAAAGATTCCCTCCTGCCTCCCATATTTTAGGTTCTAGGACTCATCGCAATCAGGTAGTCTGGATTCTAAATTTCTTCTATGCTCTTTCAGGAGTTTAAATTAACCATTTTCCATTCCTTGGCCCACTGGAAACATAAAAAAAAACTCATCTTCTCAAGGCTGACGTTGAGATTTCTAAGGCCCGTGCTGGCTGTGAAAATCTAAATTCTATTGACTCTCTTTCCTCAGTTATTTCAGAATTCCTGGAACCACACATATTTAGCATTCCATGTGTGACCTTTTAAATGCAATCTTCTTTCAAAATGTATTAGATGCAATAAATACTCCCTAGTCAATACCAACAGCAATCTTAATCAAGGAAATGAATCAAATTGATGACCATATTTTTGCCTATATTTATATGCTGCCTTTCTGCCCTCTCTTTGAAATACTTTGTTCTTAAAACTTTGTTAGTGAGTCAATACTCTTGATCCATTCCAAATAACAGGAATATCAATAAAAGTCCAACCTGATCAGGGTTGGATAGGGATCAGGAAAAGAAACAAATTGTCATGTCAGGGCATTTACTTCTTAGAGGCATATAAAGCTGTTGATGATAAACTTACATGTTGGCTGTGTTGTCTGGTACCTGAATTACAATTCAGACAATTACCACTCTCCTGATACATATTTTATGGAAATAATGGTGGAGTTTCAAGCCACAAATATAATTTCTTACTAGAGTTTCAATTAACCTGTCTCTCTCTAAGCCTTGTTGACTTGAGAACAGAAAATAACCCGTTTTCTTGAAGATGCCATTGAGTGTTCTAAGGTCTCTTCTAGCTCTGAAAATCTAGATTCTATCAAACCTCTTAGTTCTGTTGTTTCAGAACAGTTCCAAGCCAGAAATTCAACCCTCTATGGGCTCTCATGATCTGATATCCCTTGTTCTAGTTGACTTCCCAGCTCTCACATTCTCTTCTCTATTGTTACTCTAAGGTCCCCTAGTCTACATACAAAGTCCCATTAGCTCAAACTATTTTTGTTCTATGAATTTGTCCTCCTTTCTTTCTGTGCAATTCCCTCCTACCTCTTTTAATCCAGGTTCTAGAGGTTCTCTAGACCCTGCAGGCTAGATTCTAAATTTCTTCCATGATCTTAACGGAGTTTCGATTAATCTGTCTCTCTCTATTCCTTTCCCCACTGAAAACATAAAAAACCATCTTCTTAAAGATGACATTGAAATTTCCATAGCCTATGTTGACTCTCAAAATCTAAGTTCAATCGCCCCTCCTACCTCCCTAATTTAAGACCCCTCTTATATCAGACTTTCTGAATTATACATGCACTGTTCTTCAGAGGTTATTGGAGGCAATAAATATTCCGTAGTCAATACCAGTAGCAGTCTTAAGTAATCAAGGAACCGAAAGGAATCAAATTGATGACCATATTTTTTCTCTATATTTATATGATGCAGTTCTGCCCTTCCAGCTCTAATAGTGTGTACTCAAAGCTCTGTTCTCCATGGAAAATTCTGCCAGTTAAGATTTTCTATGTGCTAAGGACCCTCAGAGCTCTGACACATTTTTCCTAAAGGGTGACTCTCCTATTCATTTATCCTATCTATTTATTAGTTTATTTTTCTCTTAATTCATTGCCCATAGGTCTTAGTAGTAAAATTATGGCTCAATAGTTTCTCTTTGAAATTCCTTGTACTTAATACCTCATGACAATGAGTCAATACTCTCCCCTCCATTCCCAATAATGGGAATATCAATAACAGTGTTACCTGATCAGGGCACTGCAAGGAATTACGTGTTTTGTTGGGGGATTGTTTTTATTACTTGGAGCCAATTAAGGTCCTTAGTGAGAAATATATACCTGTAGCTCTTTTGTCCAAGACCTTAGTTTTAATTAAAAAAATTACAACTTTCCTGATATAAATTTTGTGGAAATAAAAGTAGCAGTTCAAGACAGGAATATCCTTTGTTACCAGGGTTCTACTTAACCAGTCTATAGCCCTGCCCTGGTGCCCTGAAAACATAAAATAGCCCATCTTCTCAAGGATGACATGGAGAGTTCTATGTCCCACAATGCGCCGTGAAAATCCAAGTTCTATTGCTCCTTTAAGTCTCTAATCTCAGACCCCTCCAAGATCAGATACTAGTATTCCATGGGCTCCCTTTTAAATGTATTGCCCTTTAAAAGTTACTCTGGGCAGTAGCAGTCTTCAGTAATTGAGGGTCTGCAAACAATCAAATTGATGACCTTTTTCTTTTGTTTATCTTTTTTAATAATGTGCAGTTCTATACTCCCGCTCTAATATTCTGTCCTCAAAGCTCTGTTCTCCCAGGAAAATTCTCCCATAAATTATGCCTCCTAATTAAGCCTTTTTATGTGCTGAAGACCCTCATGGCTCTGACACATTCTCTTCTAAGAGCAGACTCTCCTAGGATATTTTATCCATTTAGTGTTTTGTTGAGTTTTCCCATTTTGCACTGCCCATAAGTCTTAAGTGTAAAGTGACAGCACAGATGGTCTTTCTTTGACATAACTTATACTTAAAATATTATGATAGGGAGTAAACGTTCTCTATCCATTCCTAATAAGAAGAATATCAATAGCAATCTTACCCGATCAGGGCACTATAAGAAATCACCATTTTGAGGGGGATTGTTTTTACTTATTCAAGCCATATAAGATACTTGATAATAAACTTATACCTTTGGCTGGTGGTTTGGACCCTGTGTTTCAAGTCAGACAATCACCTCTCTCCTGATATAAATTCTATGTATGGTTATAAAGATAGCATTTTGAGTCACAACGATCCTTTGTTACTAGGGTTTCAATTATTCTGTCTCTCTTCATGCCTTGATGGCCTGAGAACATAAAGATAGCCATGTTCTCAAGGATGACATTGAGATTTCTACCCATTCCAGTTCTGAAAATCTAGATTCCTATCTCTGTTCTTTCAGAACATTTCCAAACCAGAATTTCATCATTCAATGGGCTTTCCTACTCTGATAACCCTTGTCCTGGATGGCCAGCCAGATGTCACATTCTATCCTTATGGCTACTCTCAGGTCCCATTGTCTACATACTAAGGTCCCTCTGGCTCATACTATTGTTTTTAGTAGCTATGTCATTCTTCCACTTTCTGTCTTGAAAACGCTTTCCTACCTCTTATATTCCAGATTCTAGGGCTCATTCATATCAGACAGTCTAGATTTCAGATTACTTTAAGGACCTTAACTGAATTTCAATTAATCTGTCTTTTGCTATTTCTTGGCTACCCATTAACATAAAACCCTTATCTTCTCAATGAAAATTTAAGCTCTATGGCCCCTGTTACCTCTCTAATTTGACAGTACTATTACATCAGAGAGTTATTCTCTGGGCTCCCTTTAAGGATTATTCTTCAAAAGCTATTGGAGGCAAAAGACTTTTTATGTGCTAAGGATCCTCACAGGTCTGACATTGTATGTTCTAAAGGGCGAACATCTATGATACTCTATCCATTTATTGAGTTATTTTTTTTCTTACTACATTGCCCATGCATCTTAGTCATAAAGTGATAGGACAAATGATCTCTCCATGAAATGTCTTGTATTTAAACTTTATAGTATTGAGCAAATATTCTGGATACATTCTGAATAAGAGGAATATGAATGAAGTCCAACATGATTAGGGAACTACAAGGGATCACTTGGCATGTTGGGGGATTGCTTTTACTTCATGGAGACACATAAGGCTCTCAATAATAAACTTAAAACGTCTGGCTGTGAGGTCTGGCATCTGAGTTTTAACTCAGAAAATCACCACTCTCCCAATATATATTATGTAGAAATACTGGTAGCATTCCAAACAAGTATCATTTCTTACTAGGGTTTCAATTAACCTGTTTCTCTCCATGTGTTGTCCACCTGAGAACATTTAAAAAAAGTTCTAAAGAATGCCATTGAGCATTCTAAGGTCCCTTCTAGCTCTGAAAATCTTGGTTCTATCAAACCATCTAACTTTGTTCTTTCAGAACAGTTTCAAAGCAGAAATTCGACACTCTATGGGCTCTCCTACTCTGATATCAGCCCGTTTTCAGGAGCCTGCTCAGCACTCACATTCACTTCTCTAAGGCTACTCTTAGATCCAACAGTCTATGTACTAAGTCCCACTGGCTCAGACAATTTTGTTCTATGGCTCTGTCTTCCCACATTCTTTTGGTGAAATTCCTTCCTACCTGTCTTATTCCAGGTTCCAGGACTCATCTATATCCTGTAGTTTAGATTCTAAATTTCTTAATTTCTTACAAGTTCTCTCTCTCTCGACCACCTGAGAACATAAAAATAAAGGCTATCTTCCCAAGGATGACACTGGGATTTCTATAGCTCTGAAAAATTAAGTTCTCTTGCCTCTGTAATTTCAGACCCCTCTTACAGCAAACATTTAGCAATGTATTAGTTCTCTTTTAAATTCACTGTTCTTCAAAAGCTATTGTAGGCGATAAATATTCTCTGTTTCCAATAACAGGACTAGCAGTAGCAGTCTTCCCTGTTCAGGGCACTACAAGGAATCACCTGTCTTGTCAAGGGAATATTTTTTTTGTAATTCTGGGAGTCATATAATGCCCTAGGTGTTAAACTTATACCTCTCACTCTGTGGTCTGTGACCTGAATTTTAATTCAGACAATCACCACTCTCCTTATATAAATTATATGGAAATAAGGGTAGAATTTCAGGTAAAAAACATCCATAGTTATGAGAGTTTCATTTAACCTGTCTCTGTCTAGGCCCTGGGGCTCTGAAAATATAAAATAACTCTTTTTCTCAAGGATGAAATGGAGAGCTCTATGCCCCATACTGCCTCTGAAAATCTAAGTAGTATCATCTCTATTATCTCTCTAATTCCATTTCCCTCTGAGGTCTGACATTCAGCATTCTATGTGCTCCCTTTTAAGTGTACTGTTCTTCAAAAGTTATCATAGGCAATAAATACCCATAATCATTGCCAGTAATTAGCAACATTGAGTAATTAAGGGTCAGCAAAAAATCAAATTGATAGGGGCAGCTAGGTGGCACAGTGGTAGAGCACCAGCCCTGAAGTCAGGAGGACCTGAGTTCAAATCTGACCTCAGACCAAACACTTGACACTTACTAGCTATATGACCCTGGGCAAGTCACTTAACCCCAATTGCCTAAGCAAAAAAAAAAAAATCAAATTGGTGACCATTTTTTGGTTTTCTTTTTTAATATTTTACATTTTTTTTTCTTCCCAGCTCTAATAGTCTGTACTCTAAGTTCAATTATTACTAGAATATTCTCTCTTGAATGGCACCTCCCAGTCAGGATTTTCTATGTGCTAAGGATCCTCTAGCTCTGATACTAAATGTTCTTCTATGATATTATACCCATTTAGTGTTTTGGTTTTTTTTTATTGCACTGCCCATAGGTCTTAGTTCTAAAGGGACAGTACAAATGGCCTCTTTTTTAAATGCTTATACTTGGTACTTTATAATAGTGAGTCAATAGTCTCCATCCATTCCCAATTACAGCAATATCAGTAGCAGTCTTAACCAATCAGGGCACCAAAAGGAATCATGTATTTTGTTGGCGGATTTTTACTTGGAGCTGTATAAAACTCTTAATGACAAACTTATACCTTGGGCCATGTGGTCCAGGATCTGAGTTTTAGTTCAGACAATAAGCACTCTCTTGATATAAATTATATGGAAATAGAGGTAACATTTCAAGCCACAAATATGTTTTGTTAGTAGGGTTTTATGTAACCTGTCTTTCTCCATGCCCAGATGCCCTGAGAATACAAGGCCATCACTGAGAAAGGTATACCTATGGCTCATATTCTCAAGGATGACATGGATGGTTTGACAGTCTATACTGCTTGTAAATATCGAAGTTCTATTGCCTCCCTTCCCTCTCTAATTTCAGACCTTTTCAAGATCAGACATTCAGCATTCTAGGTATTCCCTTTGAAATGTTGTGGTTGATAAATGCTCTCTAGTGATTACCAAAAGAAGTAATCAAGGATCTGCAAGAATCAAACTGATGACCTTTTTCTTTTTGTTCTTTTTATATCATACAGTTCTGCCCTCTTGGTTCTAATATTCTACTATTTAATATTCTACTATCTAATATTCCAATTCTACTATTCTACTATCTAATATTCTAATATTGTACTGGAAACTTTCTTCTACCTGGAAAATTCTCCCATGAACTAAACCTCCCAACTAATCCTTTCTATGTGCTAAGGACCCTCATGGCTCTGACACATTCTCTTCTAAGAAACATTTGACTATGATATTCTAACCATTTGTTTATTTTTCTCTTGTTGCACCGCATATAGCTCTTAGTCTTAAAGAGACAACCCAAAAGGCCACTCTTTGAAATGTTTTATATACATTTGGTATACACATTTGGTAGGTAGTAAATAATCTGGATCCATTCCAAAAAACAAGGCATATCATTAAAAAGCTAAAAGATTGGTCATGCAATTAAAAAAAAAAAAAACTAGAAAAAAGAACAACTTAAAAATCCCTAATTAGGGCAGCTAGGTGGCGCAGTGGATAGAGCACCCTGAAGTCAAGAGGACCTGAGCTCAAATCTGGCCTCAGACACGTAACACTTACTAGCTATGTGACCCTGGGCAAGTCACTTAACCCCACTGCCTAACCAAAAAAAAGAAAAAAGAGAAAGAAACTGAACAAGCCATCAATGATCTTCCTAAGAAAAATCTCCAGGACCAGATGGATTCACAAGTGAATTTGATGAAAAATTTAAAGGACAATTAATTCCAATACTATATAAACTATTTGGAAAAACAAGCAAAGGAGTCCTGTCAAATTCTTTTTATGGAACAAATATGGGCTGATACTTAAACTGGGAAGAGCAAAAACAGAGAAAGAAAACCATAGACAATTTCCCCTAAAACATACTGATGCAAAAATTTTAAATAGAATACTTGCAAGGAGATTACAGCAATATGTCATAAAGATCACACATTATGACCAGGTGGGATTTATATAAACCAGGAATGCAGGGATGGTTCAAGATTAGGAATACTATCAGCATAATTGACCACAATCAATAACAAAATCAACAAAAATTATATGATTCTCAGCAGATGCAAAAAAGCTTTTGACAAAATATAACACTCATTCCTATTAAAACACTAGCAAGCATAGGAGTAAATAGAGTTTTCCTTAAAATGAAAAGTAGTATCTATCTAAAACCATCAGCAAGCACTATCTATAATGGAGATAAGCTAGAAGCATGCGTGAAGTAAGGATACCTGTTATCACTACTATTATTCAATATTGTCCTAGAAATGCTAGTTATAGCAATAGACAAGAAAAAAAATCAAAAGAATCAGAATAGGCAATGAAGAAACAAAACTATCATTCTTTGCAGACGATATGATGGTATACTTAGAGAATCCTAAAGAATCAACTAAAAAACTTGTTGAAATAATTAACAACTTTAGCAAAGTTACGGGATTTCATACAAGTCATAAATTATTAGCGATTATATACATGTATACACATACATATATGCATGTATATATACACATATATATATACATACACACACATATATAACCAACAAAGTGCAGCAGGACAAGATAGAAAGAGAAATTCCATTATTTAAAATAACTTCAGACAGTA
Source organism: Vombatus ursinus (assembly GCF_900497805.2). Classification (NCBI taxonomy): domain Eukaryota; kingdom Metazoa; phylum Chordata; class Mammalia; order Diprotodontia; family Vombatidae; genus Vombatus; species Vombatus ursinus. Next base: position 245,643 of record NW_020954664.1, on the reverse strand, counting down.
TAAAATACTTGGAAGTCTACCTGCCAAGACAAACCCAGGAACTATATAAATACAATTATAAAACACTTTTCACACAAATAAAGTCAGATGTACACAACTGGAAAAATATTAATTGCTCATGAGTAAGCCACACCAATATAATAAAATGACAATTCTACCTAAACTAATTTACTTATTCAGTGTCATACCAATTAAACTACCAAAATTGTTTTATAGAGCTAGAAAAAATCATAACAAAATTCATCTGGAACAACAAAAGGTCAAGAATATTAAAGGAATTGGTAAAAAATAATGTATAGGAAGGTGGCCTAGTATACCAGATCTCAAACTGTATTACAAAGTAGTAATCAAAACAATCTGATACTAGCTAAGAAATAGAGTGGTGGATGAGCGAAATAGATTAGGTACCGTTACACAGTAGTAAATTACCATAGTAATCTAGTATTTGATAAACTCAAAGACCCCAGCTTCTGGGACAAGAATTCACTGTTTAACAAAAATTGCTGAGAAAACTGGAAAGAAGTTTGGCAGAAACTACACAGACTGTATGCTGAGATAAGGTCAAAATGTGTACATGATTTAGACATACAGGGTGATATCATAAGCAAATTAGGGGAGCATGGAAAATTATACATGTCAGATCTATGAACAAGGGAAAAAAATATGACCAAACAAGAAATAGAGAATACTATGAGATGAAAAGTAGATAATTTTGATTAAATTAAAAAGGTTTTATATAAACAAAACCAATGCAGACAAGATTAGAAGAGAAGCAGAAACTGGGGGAAAATTTCACAGCAAGTTTCTCTGATAAAGGTTTCATTTCTTAAACATGTAGAGAACTGAGTCAGATTTATAAGAATATGCATCATTCCTCAATTGGTAAATGGTCAGAGGAAATGAATAGGCAGTTTTCAGAAGAAGAAATCAAAGTTTTCTATATGAAAAAATGTTCCAAATCACTAATGATTAGAGAAATGCAAATTAAAACAACTCTGAGGCACCACCGCACACCTATCAGATGGGCTAACATGACAGAAAAGGAAAATGACAAATATTAGAGAGGATGTGGAAAAATTGGGACACTAATGCATTGTTGGCAGAATTGTAAACTAGTCCAGCCATTCTGGAGAGCAATTTGGAACCATGCCCAAAGGGCTATAAAACTATGCATACCCTTTG
>NW_020954664.1:224752-244422 GCF_900497805.2 Vombatus ursinus | reverse complement strand
CTCAGCAATACCACTACTAGGTCTGTATCCAAAAGAGATCAAAGGAAAAGGAAAAACTCTTTCTGTGGGGGCAAAGAATTGGAAATTGAGAAGATGCCCATCAATCAGGGAATGGCTGAACAAGTTGTGGTATGATTGTGATGGAACACTATTGTACTGTAAGAAATGACAAGCAGGATGGTTTCAGAAAAACCTGCAAAGACTTACATGAACTGATGCAAAGTGAAATAAGCAGAACCAGGAGAACTTGTACACAGTAACAGCAACATTGTGCAATGATCAGCTATGAATGTCTTAGCAATTCTGAGCTTACAGTGATCCAAGACAATTCTAAAGGATGTATGATGAAAAATATTATCCACCTCTAGAGAAAGAACTGATGGGAGTCTGAATGCAGATTGAAGCATAATTTTTTTACCTTCTCTCTTTTTCTTTGTCTTTATTTTTGGTCTGTGTTTTCTTCTGCAACATAGCTAATATGGAAATGTTTTGCATGACTTTACATGTAAAGTCAATGTCAAATTGCTTGCCTTCTCAAGGAGGATGGACAGAATTTGTAACTCAAAATTTTAAAAGAGAAATGTTAAAAGAATTACATGTAATTGAAAAAAATTAAATTAAAAAAAAAAAGAAATCCAACCAGTTCAAGATACTTTTCTTGGAGGAATGTTCAAATTTCTTAGAGACAAATAAGGTACTCTATTATAAACATATACTTTTAGCTGTGTGGTTTGGGACCTGAGTTTTAATTCAGACAATCTCCACTCTCCTGATATAAATAGGGAAATAATGGCAGCATCTCCTATTTTCTGTCTTCAAAAGTACTTCTTCCTTCTCATATTCCAGGTTCTAGGGCTCATCCAGATACCACAATCTGGATTCTAAATTTCTTTCAATATCTTACTGGAATGTCTATTAACCTGTCCTGTCTCTCTCCTTTGGACAGCTGAGAACAAAACAAAACAAAACAAAAAAAAACCAACCTCATGTTCTCAAGGAAGACATTGAGAGTTCTGTGGCCCATACTGCCACTGAAAATGCAAGTTCTATTGCCCCCTTTACCTCTCTAACTTCATTTAGACCCCACCAATATCACATATTCAGCATTTGATGTGGTACCACTTAAAGGCACTTTACTTCAAATTTTATTGTAGGCTAAAAGCAATTACTAGTCAATACCAATCATAGTACTGAGTAATTAAGGAGCTGCATAGGACAAAATTGATGACCACCATTATAAGTTATTTATTTTATTTTTTTAATATGATGTAGTTCTGCCCCCCCAACTCTTAATAGTCTATACTCTAAGCTCTTTCTCCCTGGAAAATTCCCCCATAAATGGCACCTCATAATTAGGATCCTCTAAGCTCTGACACATTCTTTTCTAAGGGCAAACATTCCTATGATATTCTGTTGATGTATTAGTTTGTTTATTTTTCTCTTCCTGCGCTGCCCATAGGTCTTAGTTGTAAAGTGACAGCAGAAATGCTGTCTTTGAAATACTTTGTACTTAAAATGTTATGGTAGTGAGTAAATCCTCTCCCTCTATTCCCAAACCTGATCAGTACACTACAAGGATACACTTGTCTTGGGGGACTGTTTATACTTTATAGACACCAATAAGGCACTCGATTATAAACTTCTACCTTGGGTTTTGCAGTTCAGGAGCTAAGTTTTAATTTAGACAATCGCAATCCTCCTGTTATAATTTTTTTTTTTTGGTGAGGCAATTGGGGTTAAGTGACTTGCCCAGAGTCACACAACTAGTGAGTGTTACATGTCTGAGGTCATATTTGAACTCAGGTCCTCCTGACTCTAGGGCTAGTAATCTATCCACCTAGCTGCCCCCTGATATAAATTATATGGAAATAAAGGTAGCATTTCAAGCCACAAATAGAATTTCTCATGAGAGTTTCAACTATTGTGTCCCTCTCCATGCCTTATTGACTTAAGAACATAAAATAACATATTCTCAAGGATGCCACTGAGAATTCTAAGGACCTTTCCAACTCTGAAAATCTAGGTTCTATAACATTTAGTTCTATTCCAAACCAGAAATTTAACATTCGATGTCCTAGTGACCTGATATCCCCTATTCTAGGTGCACTCACACATCTAACATTCCCTTCTCTATGGCTTCTTTCAGGTCTCATACTAAGGTCCCACTAGCTCAGACAAATCTTGTTTTATGGCTCTGTTCTTCTCCCACTTTCTTTCTTTGAAATTCTCTCCTACCTTTGGTATTCTAGGTTCTAAGGCACATCCATAACCTGTAGTCTAGATACTAAATTTCTTCCATGATCTTAATTAAGTTTCAATTAATCTGTCTCACTATATTCCTTGACCCCCAGAGAACAAACAAAACAAAACAAAAACCTCATTGTCTCAAAGAGATGACATTGAGATTTTTAAGGCCCCATGCTAGCTCTGAAAATTTAAGTTCTATTGCCTCTCTTATGCCTCTAATTTCAGACCCCTCTTACATCAGATATTTATCAATCTACGTGCTTCCTTTAAAGAACTAGGCACTGCAGTGGATAATCGAACACTGGGCCTGGAGTCAGTAAGGTTCATCTTCCTGAGTTCAAATCCAGCCTCAGACATTTATTAGCAGTGTGACACTGGACAAGTCACTTAACCCTGTTTGCCTCCATTTTTCCATCTGTAAAATGAGTTGGAGAAAGAAATAACAAACCACTCTAGTATCTTTGCCAAGAAAATTTCAAATGGGGTTATGAAGAGTCAGACACAACTGAAATAACTGAACAACAACTTCAAAATGTATTGTAGGCCATAATTACTCCCTAGTAATTAAGGAAATTGAAAGGAATCCAATTGATGACCTTTTTTCTATTTTTATATTGTACACTTTTGGCCTCCCACCTATAATACTCTAAGCTCTTTCATGCTTGTAAAATTCTCCCTAGAATATTCTTCCTTGAATGGCAGTCAAGGCTTTCTTTGTGCTAAGGATGCTTATATCTATGACATACTATCTTCTAAGGGCAGCCATTCCCTATGATATTCTATCAATTTATTGATTTGTTTATTTTTTTCTTATTGAACTGCCCATTGGCCTTACTTGTAAAGTGACAGCAAAAATGGTCACTCTTTGAAATGTCTTGGACTTACTACCTTTTTGTATCACATCTCTGTTCATTCCCAATAATAGGAATATCAATACCAGTTTTACCTGTTCGGAACACTACAAGGAATCACGTGTCTAGAAGGATTGTTTTTATTACCTGAGGCCATATAAGTCCTTTGATGATAAATTTATACCTTTGGCTCTGTGGTCCAGGATCTGGGCTTTATTTCAGACAATTGCCACTCTGCTGATATAAGTTGTATAGGTATAAAGACAGCATTTCAAACTACAAATATCTTTTGTTACTAAGGTTTCATTTAACTTTTTATTATTTATTATTTTTATATTTATATCTTATATTATTTATTATTTCATTTAATCTCTCTCCAGGCTCTGGTGCCCTGAGAACATAAAACAGCCCATCTCAAGGATGAAAAGGAAAGTTCTACGGCCCACAATGCCTCTGAAAATCCAAGTTCTATAGCTCCTCTAACCTCCCTAACTTCACACCCCTCTAAGATCAGACATTCAGCATTCCAGTTGCTCCCTTTTAAAGGTACTGCACTTTAAAAGTTAGTGTATGTAACAAACACTTCCTAGTCATTACCAATAGCAGTCTTAAGTAATCAAGGATCTGAAAAAAAACAAACTGATGACCATTTGTTTTTGTTTCATTTTGCTATTTTTCCATTGTGCAATTCTGCACTACCAGCGCTAATAGTCTCTATTCTAAGTTGTCTTCCGTCTAGAAAATTCTCCCACCAATGGCACCTCTCAAAAAACCTTTTTATGTGCTAAGGAACCTCATGGCTCTGACACATTCTCTTTTAAGGGCTAACCCTCCTATGATACTCCTTCCAGTTAGTGCTTTGTTTATTTTTCTCTTCTTGCACTGCCCATAGGTCTTAGTCATAAAGTGACAGTACAATGCTTTCTCTTTTACAAGACTCGTACTTAAAACCTTATGGTAGTGTGGGTAAATATTGTTGATCCATTTTAAGTAACAGGAATATCAACAAAAATGCAACCTGATCAGGGCACAGCAAGGAGTCACCTGTCCTGTTGGGGGATTACTTTTACTTCTTAGTGACACATAAGGCTCTTGAAGATAAATTTATACGTTTGGCTGTGTGGTCTGCTACCTTGATTTTAATGAAGATAATTGACATTCTTCTGAGATTTTATATATGTATGTATGTGTGTGTATATATATATATATACACATATATATATATATGTATGTATACATGAAATAATGGCAGCATTTCAAGTCACATATGATTTCTTACAAGGCTTTAAACCAATCTCTCTCCATGACTTTTCAACCTGAGAACATAAATTAACCCATGTTCTCAAGGATGCTATTGAGTGTTCTGAGTTTCCTTCTAGCTCTAAAAATCTAGATTCTGTCACACCTCCTAGTTCTGTCCTTTCAGACAGGTCTAAACTAGAAATACAACACTGGAGTGGGTTCTGCTGCCTTGTTCTATGTACTCTACCCCTCTCTCCCGCCAATCTCATATTCTCTTATCTATGTCTACTCTCAGGTTCCATAGTCTATGTACTAAGTTCCCACTGGCTCAAATTATTCCCACTTTCTGTCTTCAAAAGTTCCTCTTACCTCTCACATTCCAGTTACTATGGCTTATCTAGATTCCACAGTCTGGACTGTATATTTCTTCCAAGAACTCATTGGAATTTCAGTTAACCTGTCTCAATTACTTGGCCAGCTGAAAAGAACAACAAAAACACCCCATGTTCTTAGGGATGACATTGAGAGTTCTATTACTCATATTGCCTCAGAAAATCCAAGTTCTATTACGCCTCTTACCTCTCTAATTTCATTCATTCCCCTCCTAGATGAGACAAGTCAGTATTTGCTGCACTTCCTTTTAAATGTACTATTCTTCAAAAGTTATTGAAAGCAATAAATATTACCGAGTTAGTCCCAAATGGAGAATTGAGTAATTAAGGATCAGAATGGAATAAAATTGATGACCATCTTTTTGTGTTTTTGATTACTTTAAATGGTGCAGTTCTGCCCTCTCAGATCTGAGAGTCTCTACTCTAAGCTTTCTTCTGCCAGGAATATTCTGCCTTGGATGGCAGCTCTCAAACTAGTCTCTCTAAGTGCTGAGGACTCTCAACAGCTCTCACACTGTATGTCCCAAGGGCAAACCTTCCTATGATGTTCTATCTATTTAATTGATTTGTATATTTTTCTTTTGTCAAATGGTCTCTCTTTAAAATGCCTTGTCCTTAAAACTTTATGGTAGTGAGTAAATACTTTCCATCCATTCCTAATATGAGGAATATCCTCTAACCTGACCAGTACAGTACAAGGAAACATTTGTCTTGGGGGATTATTTATACTTTATAGACACAAATAAGGTATTCAATTATAAACTTCTACCTCGGGCTCTGTGGTTCAGAAACTAAGTTTTAATTCAGACAATCGCCACTGTCCTCATATAAATTACATGGAAATAAAGGTAGCATTCTAAGCTACAAATATAATTACTTACTAAGTTTCAACTATTCTGTCTGTCTCCATGCTTTGTTGACCTAAGAACATAAATAACCCAGGTTCTCAAGGATGTCATTGAATGTTGTAAGGTCCATTTCAGTTCTTAAAATCTAGGTTCTGTCTATCTCCTAGCTCTGTTCTTTCAGAACAGTTCCAAACCAGAAATTCAACATTCTTTTGGCTCTCCCTTGTTTTATGTGCACTCCCAGCTCCAATATTATCTTCTCTGTGGCTTCTCTCAGTTCTTATAGTCTTAGATTAAGATCCCACTGGCTCAATTTTGGTGAAATTCTTTCCTACCTCTCATATTTCAAGTTTCACAGGTCATTCAGAACCTGCAGTCTAGATTCTAAATTTCTTCTATGATCTTAATGGAGACTCAATCTGTTTCTCTATTCATTGGCTAACTGAGAACATAAAAAAATTATTTTCTCAATGACGACATTGAGATTTCTAAGGCCAATATGCTGGCTCTGAAAATCCAAGTTCTATTACTCCTCTTTCCTCTTAAAGATCATACTGTTCTTATATCAGGCATTCAGCATTCTACCAATGCCCACTTATATGCACTATGTTTAAAAATTTATTGTAGGTAGTAAGTACTCATTAACAATAGAAGAATTGAATAATTAAGGATTTGCATAGAATGAAATTGATGACTATCATTTTGTGTTTTTGATTTTTTTTTATATGATGTGGTTCTGTCCTCCCAGCTTTAACAGTCTATACTCTAAGCTCTCTATTCCCTGGAAAATTTGCCAACAAATGGTACGTCATAACCAAACCTTTCTATGTGCTAAAGATTCTTATATTTGGGACAAATTACTTGCAAAGACCCTTCTTTGATATTCTATCTACATTTGTTTCTTTTTCTCTTATTGCACTGCCCATAGGTCTTAATCATAAAGTGACAGTACAAATGGTTTCTCTTTAAAATGCCTTATATTCAGTACAGAAATATTAACAGGGCACTACAAGGAATCACTTGTCTTGTCAAAGGATTGTTTTATTACTTGGAACCATATAAGATACTCGATGACAAACATACCTTTTGCTTTGTGATTTGGGACCTGAGTTTTAATTCAGGCAACCACCACTCTCCTGATATAAATTATATGGAATAAGTAGCATTTTAAGCCACAAATGTCCTTGGTTTCATTTAACCTGTCTCTCTCCAAGTCCTGGTGCCCTGAGAATATAAAGTAACTCATTTTCTCAAGGATGAAATGGAGAGTTCTTTGGCCCAAACTAAGGCTCATCAATCTCCTGAGCTCTCAAATTTCAGACCCACACAAGATCAGATATTCAGTGTTCAATGTGCTCCTTTTTAAATGCACTCTTCTTCAAAAGTTATTATGTAAAACAGTTCCTGATCATTCCCAATAGCAGTCTTAAGTAATCAAGGATCTGCAAGGAATCAAATCAATGAGTTTGGATTTGGTTTTTGTTTTCTGCTTATTTAATATTGTGCAGGTCTGCCCTCCTAGCTCCAATAATCTGTACTCTTGTATTTTGTACTCTCTTCTTCCTGGAAAATTCTCCCATGAATGGCACCTCCCAGTCTAGATTTTTGATGTGCTAAGAATCCCCAGAGGATCCCCCTGACGCTTTAAATTCTAAGAGCAGACCCTCCTATGATGTTCTCCCTATATATTGGTTTATTTTCCCTTATTGCACTGCCCATAGGTCTTAGTCATAAAATTGCAGCACAAATGGTCTCTCTTTGAAATTCCTTTACTTAATACCTTATGGAATTGAGTCCACATGCTTGATCCATGCCCAGGAATATCAATATAATTGGAATAGCATTAGATATATCATTAGAAGCCCAACCTTATCAAGGCACTACAAGGAATCACTTGTCTTGTCAGAAGATCATTTTTACTTCTTAGAGACATATAAGATCTTTGATGATAAACTTACACATTTAGCTGTGAGGTCTGATATCTGCATTTCAATTCAGACAATCACTACATTCCTGAGATATATTCTACAGAAATAATGATAGCATTTCAAGCCACAAATATAATTTCTAAGGTTCTAATCATCTTGTCTCTCTCCATGCCTTGTTGACCTGAGAATATAAAGTAACTCATTCTCAAAGATGTCATTGACCATTCTAAGGCCCCTTCCACCTCTGAAAATCTAGGTTCTATGCCACCTCCTACTTCCAAACCCCAAATTCAACATTCTAATGTACTAAGATCCCATTGACTCAAACTATTTTAGTTCACTGGCACTGTCCATCTCCCACTTTCTGTCTTCAAAAATCTTTCTTCTCTCTCATATTCCAGGTTCCAGATTAGGGGTGGGGAACCTGTGGCCTCGAGGTCACATGTGGCCTTCTAAGTCCTTGGGTGCGGCCTTTTAACTAAGTATAAGTTTTATAGAACAAACCATTTTACTAAGGGGATTTGTTCTGTGAAGTTTGGATTCAGTCAAAGGGCCACACTTGAGGATCTAGAGGGCCCCATGTGGCCTTGAGGCCGCAGGTTCCCTACCTTCGTTCTAGATCTCATCTAGATCCCACAGTCTGGATTCTAAATTTCTTCCAAGATCTCACTGGAATGTCTATTAACCTGTCTGTCTCTATTCACTGGCCAGGTGAGAATAATTTTTTAAAAAACCCTATGATTTCAAGGATGACATTGAGAGTTCTATGGCCCATTCTGCCTCTGAAAATGCAAGTTCTTTTGCCCTATTTACCTAATTTCATTCCCCTCAGAGATAAGACATTCAGCAGTCAATGTGCTCCCTTTTAATTGCACTATTCTTCAAAAGTTATTGTAGGCAATAAATATTCCCTAGTTATTACCATTAGCAGTCTTAAGTAATCAAAGGAATCAAACTGATGACCTTTTTTTTGTTTGTCTAACCTGATAAGTATACTAGAAGGAATCACTTGTTTTTATTTCTTAGAGCCATATAAGGTACTCGATTATAAACTTAATTTTTTGGCTGTTGTTGGGACTTAAGTTTTTATTCAATCACCACTCTCTTGATATAAATTATATGGAAATAAAGGTACATTTCAAGTCACAAATATCATTTCTTACTAGGCTTTCAATTACCTTGTCTCTCTCCATGCCTCGTCGACCTTGGAACACAAAATAACCCATGTTCTCAAGGATGCTACTGAGCATTCTAAGGCTCCTCCTAGCTCTGAAAATCTAGGTTCTATGGCACCTCCTAGCTCTGTTCTTTCAGAATAGTTCCAAACAAGAAATTCTACATTCTATGGGGTTCTCTTGCTCAGAAGATATCTCCCTTCCAGGTGCCCTCCTACCTTTCAAATTCTCTTCTATGGCTACTCTCATGTTTCAGAGTTTACTTACTAAGGTCCCACTGGCTCAAACTATTTTTGTTCTATGGCTCTGATTTTCTGCCACTTTCTTTCTGTGACATTCCCTCCTAACTTTCATACTCCAGGTTCTACAGGTCATCCAGATCCCACAATTAAGATTCTCAATTTCTTCCAGGATCTTAATGGAGTTCCAATTAACCTCGCTCTATTCTTTGGCTTTCTGAGAACATAAAAATACACATTTCAAGGGCAAAATTAAGATTTCTCAGGTCGATTCTTGCTAAATTATATTGTCCCTCTTACCTCTGAAATTTCAGACACTTCCTATATTCAGCATTTGATATGTCCCTTTTTAAAGGAACTGTATTTCAAAATGTATTGCAGGCAATAAATGTTCCCTAGCCACTGCTAATAGCAGTATTGAGGAATTAACAATCTGCATGGAATGAAACTGTTGACTACTATTTTGTGGATTTGATTTTGTTTTTTTAAGATGCATTTCTGCCCTCCCAGCTCTAATAGTCTGTTCTCTAAGCTCTCTCCTCCCTGGAAAATTCTGGCACGAATGGCACCTCCCACTCCAGACTTTCTGTGTTTGGTCTGCTAAGGACCCTCATAGTTCTGTCACTGTATGTTCCAAGGCCACCCCTCCAAAGATGCTCTCTGTATTTCAAAGTTTATTGTTCTCTTATTGTATTGCCCATGGTCTTAACTGTAAAGTGACAGCATATATTGTCTCTCTTTGAAATACTATCTTGCACTTAAAACCTTCTGGTAGTGAATAAGTGATCTTGATCCATTCTGAATAACAGGAATATTAATAGAAGTCTTATCAGTACCTGATCAGTACACAAAAAGTAATCACTTCTCTTGTGGGATCTGATTTTTTACTTCTTAGAGCCATATAAGGTACTTGATTATAAACTTATACTTTGGTGTGTTGTTCAGGACCTGAGTTTTAATTAAGACAATCACCACTCTCCTGATATAAATTATATGGAAATAAAGGTAGCATATCAAGCCACAAATGTCCTTTGTTACTAGGGTTTCAATTAACCTGACTCTCAGAATATCCTGATAGCCTGAGAACATAAAAAATCCATGTTCTCAAAGATGCCATTGAGAGTTCTGAGGCCCATTCCAGCTCTGAAAATCTAGGTTCTATGGTCACTTCCTAGCTCTGTTCTTTCAGAACACTTCCAAACTAGAAATTCAGAATTCTCTGGGCTCTCCTGATGTTATCTCTTGTTCTAGGTCTCCATCCTCCTTACCCCTTCAATCTCCCTCTCCCCCACTGCCCCTCATATTCTGTTATCTATGTCTTCCCTCAAGTACCAGAGTCTATGCACTAAGATCCCACTGGCCCTAAGTATTTTAGTTCCCTGGCACTGTCCATCTCCCACTTTCTGTCTTTGACATTTTTTCCCCCTTCATATATTCATGGTTCTAGAGCTCATCAAGATCCTGTAGTCTGGATTATAAATTTCTTCCAAGATCTCACTGGAATTTTTACTAACCCGTCTCTCTCTATCCATTGGTCAGCTGAGAATAAAACAAAACAAAACAAAAATAAAACAAACAAAAACATGTTCTCAAGGAAGACATTGAAAGTTCTATGGCTCATACTGCCTCTGAAAATGCAAGCTGTCACCCCCTTAGCTCTCTAGTTTCATTCCCCTCAGAGATCAGATATTCAGCAGTCAATGTGCTCCCTTTTAATTCACTGTCCTTCAAAAGTTATTGTGGGCAATAAAGATTCTCTAGTCATTACCATTTGCAGTCTTAAGTAATCAAGGAACTGAAAAAAAAATCCAATTGATGACCATTTGTTTTTGTTTATCTAACCTGATTAGTGTACTACAAGGAATGGCTTGTCTTGGGGATTGTTTTTATTTCTTAGTGCCATATAAGGTACTGGATTATAAATTTATACCTTTGGCTGTAGTATTCTTCAGGACCTGAGCTTTAATTCAGACCATCACCACTCTCAGGATATGGATATGGAAATAAAGGTAGCATTTCAAGCCACAAATATCATTTCTTACTAGGGTTTCAATTATCCTGTCTCTCTCCATGCCTTGTCAACCAGAGAACATAAAATATCCAATGTTCTCAAGACTGCGATGCAGTGTTCCAAGATCCCTTCCAGTTCATAAAATCTAGGTTCTATGGCACCTCCTAGCTCTGTTCTTTCAGAACAGTTCCAAACCAGAAATTCAGCATTTCATGTACTATCCTGATATCATATCCTTTGTTCCAGATGCCCTCCCGGTTCTCACATTCTCTTCTCTATGGCTACGCTTAGATCCCCTCATCTACCTACTAAGGTCCCACTGGCTCACACTATTTTCTTTTCTATGGCTCTGTCCATCTCCCCCTTGTTGTTTTCTAAAGTCCCTCCTACCTCTTATATTACCAGTTTCAGGGTTCATCCAGATCTGGCAGTCTGGATTCTAAATTTCTTCCAAGCTCTTACTGGAGTTCCAATTACCCTGTCTCTCTCTATTCCTCGGCCCCCTGAGAACATAAAAAAAGAACTGATCTTCTCAAGGAATCCATTGAGAGTTCTTAGACACCTTCCAGATCTGAAAATCTTTGTTCTATATAAGCTTTGTTCTTTCAGAACCCTCTCACACCAGAAATTCAGACCCCATTGACTGGCTCTGTCAAATGGCTCTGTCCATCTCCCTTCTACCTCTCATAATACAGGTTTTTGGTCCCTACTGAGATCTGGCAGGTTGGATTATAAATTTATTTCAAGCTTACGTATTTTATATTATAATATCCTCTCTGATCTGATATTTTGTCTTCAATGTCCACTCCAATTTATGACATTCAAGGTTCAAACTGCCTTCCCTTTCTGAAATCTTCTTCTCTGTCCCCTCCACTATTCTTCCTTAAAACGCTATGACATTCTATGTGCTAAGAACCCTAACAGTCCTGCCATTCTATATTCTGTGGCCCACCCTGCTCCAAAATTTGAGTTTTTTCATTTGTTTATTTTTGTCTTTTCATACTACAAATGTGTCTTAGCAATATGATGACTGAAAAGCACCAATGTTGTGTTTTTTAAATACACTGCATTTTACAATTACTATTTCACTATTAAATACATACTCCCTATTACCAACAGCAGTATTAAGTAATTAAGGAACTACGTTTAACCAAATCAATGCCCCCTTTTTTTAAAAGCCATTATATCAGTATTACCTGATCAAGGCCCTACCACTTCTCTTGTCAGGGGATTTTTATTTCTTGGAGCCACATAAGGCTTCAAGATTTTAAACTTATACCTTTGGCTATGTTCTCTCGGGCCTAAATTTTAATTTTAATTCTGACAATTACCACTGTAATTATATTATTCAGAAATTCAGAAATAAGCATTGCATTTAAACCACAAATCCTTTGTTACTGGGTTTTCAGCCCAGCTATCTCTCTCCATTCCTTGGCCTTCTAAGGCCATCAAAAAACTCATCTTCTCAAAGATTACATTGAAATCTCTACCTCTAGTGCTAGAGTCCTCTCTCATGTCCAACATTTTGTTTTTTATTTTTTTAAAGGCACCTCCCAGATGAGACACTGTGTACTTTGGCTACTCCCTGGTCTGATAGTCTGTTTGTTATGCTCCCATTGGTCACAACAATTTGTATGCTCAGCTTCTTACCATCTCTCACTTTCTGGGTTCTGAGGCCCCTTCCAGCTTGGATATTCTGTATACCACTTACCCTTCTCCATCTATCATCTATCTTGGCTTCATTTTTCCCTCCTAGATCTGCTTAGCCAGATCTAAGAATCCGTATTCTAATGTCTTTTCCATCACCAATGGTTTTCCTTGAATGGCACCTCCCAGGCAAGATAATCTGTCGTAATGACCCTCTCGGTCCTGACAATCTATGTTTTATATCACCATCCTCCTCTCAAATTTGGATTTTTTTCTTTTCATTTTGAAATTTATTTTTATCTAAATATCTTGGCAGTGGGATTATTTAAAAGTAATTTTTTTTGGTTTTAAGTACACAGTACTTACCACATTATGGAAATCAATAAATATTTCCCATACATTATGAAAAGTAGTCATTTCAATTGCAATCTTAACACATCAAAAATTGCATGTAATCACTTTCTGCCTTTATTTTCAAGCCACATAAGACTGTATTTTCATCATTCCTTTTTAGCTATCTGGTTCAAGATCTGAGTTTTAACTCAATGAATCACCTCGATCCTAATATAAATTATGTTTAAATATTTCATTTTATAACATAAAGAAACTTTGATATTCTTTTATAAATTAACCTGTCCCTCCCTCCTACCTTTGGCCACTGAAAACAAAAAAAAAATACCTCCTTCGCAGTTCTATTGTGTGCTCTAAGGTGCTTCTCAGTTCAGAAGAACCATAAGGTTCAAGGCAGTCTAGGCATTCTGTGATTTTTGAGGCCACATCTACTTCTGACGTTCTGTGTTTTAATATAGTTTGGCAGTATTTTAATATTGAACTTGTGCTTTCTCAATAACTAGGCCCACTGAGCACATTTTAATTAAAAAAAACCCAAAAAACCTCTGCATCCCAGCTATGGTACTGTGGCCGTGGAGATCTTAAGACTTATGTCCTAAAGACCATCTCATCTGTGACATTCTGTGATGTCCAGGTCACTCTTACTTTTAAAATCCTCTCTGCTGCTAGCTCTGATTTCCCTTTTTCTCCATGCCCTACTAGTTTTGATGTTCTCCACTCTATACCTATTCTCAGGCCTGATATCGTCTGTGCTAAGGTCCCTAGACTCTGACAACTTGTGTTCTCAGACTCTTATCATCTCCCATTTTCTGTGTTATAGGGTCCCCTGAACACCCACCTCTGATATTTCAGGTTCTAGGGCCCCAGCCAGCTCAGACATTCTGCATTCAAACCCGCCTCCCAGCTCACAGATGCTTCCTTCTAAATGCTCTCCCAGCTCTGCTATCCTGGCCTCTCTGGGTGCCCCCTGCCTATATTGCCATTCCCGAGGCAGGACTGCCCTCCAGCGCTCACATTCACTACTCTAAGCTCTCTCTCACCTTTAACTTTCTCTTTGGAAACACACCTCTCAGCCTAGGTATCTATGATCTAAGACTCTATACCCTAGGAATTTTTTCCTATTAATTTCTTAATATTTATTTTATTACTATATATATGTATGTGCATATAGATATACATATATATGTTTTAGCAACACAGTAATTTAAAAAGACAAATGGCTTCCCTTTTAAAACCTATGTACTTAACACCTTATTGTTCTCAACAAAGACTTGTCATTCATTACCAATAATAGTAATATTAATCGCAGTCTTACCAGATCAAGGCACTTCTGCAATTACTTTTTTGCCCGTTTTTTTCTTTTGTGGAACAAAATAAGGCACTTCATTTTCACCAATCCCCTTTGGCTGTATTGGTTCAGTCCCTGAGTTTTAATACAGAGCTGCACCACTGCGCTGAAATAAATCATATGAAAATTAATTTTGCAGATGATACAACAAATATAATGTTTTGTTATTTTAAAATTTTACTTTGTACTTCTCAATACATAGACCTATAGAGCACATATAAAAAAAACAAAACTTCTTCCCCTCTATGATATTGTCTGTTCTAAAGTTCATCGCAGATCTGAACATCTACATTATAAAGACCATCCCATCTGTGACATTTTGTGTTTTAAGGGCTTTCTTAGCTCTGAGGTCCTTTCTTCAAAGTGTCCTAGAAGTTCTAACATTCTCCTCTTGATGCAACTCTCAGGCCTGACAACATTTGGAGTGCTAAGGTCACCTGGGCTCTGACAATTTGTATTCTCACACTCTGACCATCTCCTATTCTCTTTGTTATTAGGGTCCCTCAGTCTCCTCCAGTCAGACATTCCAGGTTGTAGGGCCCCATCCAGCCCCAGCATTCTGGATTCTAAGAGAGTTTCCAGATCAGAATGGCTATGTTCTAAAGGTTCTCCCAGAACAGATATTCTGGCTTCCATGGCTACTGCCTATTCTACCATTCAGAGCCCAGAGCCCTCCCAGCACATAAATTCTCTGTTCTAAGTTCTCTCCCACATTTAACATTTTGTGTTAACAGGCACCTCCTAGCCTAGACATCTGAGGTTCTAAGGACCCTCCCAGCACTGTCATTCTTTCTTCTGAGGCCCCATTCATTTCTGATATCCAACGTTTTGCTTTTATTTTTATTATGTTCCACGTATATGGGACTTAGTAAGACAATGATGTGAAAGCACAAATGAGGTCCCTTTTAAATCCTATGTACTAAACAATTATTTTTTTTTCATTAAACAGTCCCCATAGTAGCAGAATCAATAATGATAGTCTTACCCAATCAAGGCGCTGCATGGAAATAATTTTAATACCCGTTTTGTTTCCTTTTTATGGAGCCTGAGAAGGCACTGCATTTCCCCCTTTTTTCTTTGGCTGAATTGGTTTAATACCTGAGTTTTAATTCAAAGGATCACCAGAGAGCTGAAAAAAATTATACAGAAATTAATGGTGTATATCATGACACTACTATCTTATTGTTCTTCAATTTACTGTTGTTTCCTAAGACTTTAACACACAGAGCACATTAAAATCCTTCTTCCCCACTATGATATTGTTTGTTCTATAGTCCCTCAAAGGTCTGACCATCTATGTAGGGCTGTCCCAGCACTGAAATTGTTCCGTGTTCTAAGGGCTCACCTAGCTCTGGAGTCCCTTCTTCTAAGTACCGTCCTATCTCTGACACTCTTCTATGTCTACTCCCAAGCATGTCATTTCTATGCTAAGGTGTCCTGACAATTTGTACTCACAGGCTCTGCCTATCTCCCACTTTCTGTGTTATAGGGTCCCCTGAATGCCCAACTCTGATACTGTAGGTTCTAAGACCCCACCCAGCTCGGGCATTCTGGATTCAAACCCGCCTCCCAGTTCATAGATGCTTCCTCCTAAATGCTCTCCCAGCTCTGCTATTCTGGCCTCTCTGGGTGCCACCTGCATATATAGACATTCAGAGGCAGGACTGCCCTCCAGCTTTCCTATTTTCTATTCTAAGCTTTCTCATCTCCAACATTCTCTTCTGAAAGACACCTCCAGGCTAGACATCTAGAATCTTCCCTGGTGTTACATTGCAGGGATTTTTTCTTTTCATTTCTTAGTAATACAGTATTATTTTTTTTGGCAAGGCAATTAGGGTTAAGTGACTTGCCCAGGGTCACACAGCTAGTAAGTGTCAAGTGTCTGAAGTCAAGGTCCTTCTGACTCTAGGGCTGGTT
Source organism: Vombatus ursinus (assembly GCF_900497805.2). Classification (NCBI taxonomy): domain Eukaryota; kingdom Metazoa; phylum Chordata; class Mammalia; order Diprotodontia; family Vombatidae; genus Vombatus; species Vombatus ursinus. The sequence continues at coordinate 228,226 of NW_020954664.1, read as the reverse complement.
CTATATTCACTGCACCACCTAGCTGTCATGTAATGCAGTATTTTAAAAGCATAACTGGTATCCCCTTTAAAACCCACATTTATAAAACCTTATTTTTAAGGATCAAATACAAAATGCTCTGGCATTTGAAGCACTTCATACCCTAGCCCCCTCCTACATTTCCAGTCTTCTTAAACTTTACGCTCCAACACATACTCTTTGAACCAGTGACCCTGGTCTCCTGGCTGTTCCACCAATAAGACCCTCCATCTCCTGGCTCTATTCATTGTTTCTTGCTGTCCCCGATGCCTGGAACACTCTCTCTCCTCTGTTCTGACTACTGACTTCCCTGGCTTCCTGTAAGTCACAACTAAAATACTACCTTCCACAGGAAGCTTCCCCAACCCCTCTTCATTCCAGTGCCTTCCATCTGGACATTATTTCCTATTTATCCTGCATAAAACTTGCTATGTACATGTGTTTTCATGCTGTCTCCCCCAATAGATTTTAAACTTCTTGAGGGCAGAGACTGTCTTTTGCCTCTTTTTTTATTCTCAGGGCTTAACACAGCCTAATGCATAGTAGGCATTTAATGAATGTTTACTGATTTTCAACTCCTTTTCCATTACTAGTAATAATAATATCAATAACATTCTTACCAGATGAAGGTACTGCATAGGATTACTTTTTTGCCTGTTTTTTCCTTATTTTAGAGCCACAGAAGGCACAGCAATTCCCTCTTTGCTCTTTAGTTGTATTGGATTAATACCTGAGTTTAAATTCAAAGGTTCACCACTGAGCTGAAATGAATCATACGGAAATTAATGTTACATATCATTGTATGATTACACTTTCTAATTATTTTTCAATTTATTTGTACTTCCCAACACCCTAACCCACTAAGCACATTAAAAAAAACTGTTCCTCAATAGGATATTTTTTGTTGTAAAGCCTCTTCAAGGTCAGATCTATGTTCTAAGGGCTGTCCTGCTGATGACATTCTTTCGTTGTAAGATCACTCCTACTTCTGATATTCCTTGTTCTAAGGGCTCACCTAGCATTGTTATTCCTTGTTCTAAGTACCCTCTTAGCTCTAACATCCTCTTCTCTATGCAACTTGCAGGCCTTTCATTCCTCTATGCTAAGGTCCCCTAAGGTCTGACAATTTGTATTGACAATACTTTGACCATTTCCCATTTTGTGAATAATGTTGGGGGGGTTTTGGGTTTAGTCATTTCAGGCGTGTCCAACTCTTTGTGACCCCTTTTGAGGTTTTCTTGGCCAAGATACTAGAGTGGTTTGACATTTCCTCCTCCAGCTATTTTACAGCAGAGGAACTGAGGCAAATAGGGTGCAGTGATTTTTGCTCAGCTGGGCAACAGGGACAAACACCAGTTTGAGGCTAGATTTGTACTCAGATCTTCCCGATTGCAGGCCCAGAGCTCTACCCACTGTGCCACCTAGCTGCCCCTTTAAGTACACATGCATGGTCTGGGAATAATAAGGCTGAATGCTAAGCCACCCCCCAAACCCTCACCTCTGATATTTGAGGTTCTAGGGCTCTATCCAACCCCAGCATTCTGGATTCTAAGATATCTTCCAGATCAGAACAGCTACGTTCTAAAGGGTCTCTCAGATCTGATATTCTGGCTTCTATGGTTACTGCCTATTCTACCATTCAGAGCCCAGCACTTCCCAGCCTAGACATCCAAGGTTCTAAGGGCCCTCCCAGGGCTGTCATTCTTTGATCTTTAGGTCTCATCCTTTTCTAATATCCGAGGTCAGTTTTTTTTCCCCACTTCACTGCACATGGGACTTAGCAAGACAATGATCTGAAACAGGCTTGCCACATCCTGCAGCCCGAATATCCTCTACATTTTTCATGGGCCACCCAAAATCCTTTGGTTTGCCACAAGTGGCTGGTAGGCCTGATCTGAAAAAATCAATGCTGTCTCTTTTAAATACTATGTATTAAACACTTTATTTTTCTTTCATTAAGCAGTCCCCATAGTAGCAAAAGCAATAATAGTGGTCTTACCAAGTCAAGGCACTGCATGGAAATAGTTTAATACCCGTTTTGTTTCCTATTTATGGAGCCAGAGAAGGCACTGTATTTCCCCCTTTCCTCTTTGGCTGTATTGGATTAATACCTGAGTTGTAATTCAAAGGATCACCACAGAGCTGAAATGAATTACATGGAAATTAAGGTTACCTATCATGGTGTAATTTCATTTTCTTATTTTTTATAAATTTAATGGTACTTCCCAATACTTTATCCATTGGGCACATTAAAAAACAAACAAACTCTTTTCTTCAATATGTAATCACTGTTATAGAGGTCAGAAGATCTATGTTCTAAGGATGAACCCGTCCCTGACATTCTGTGATTTTAATGCCAATCTTATTTCTGATGTTCTGTGTTCTAAGGTTCTCCCAGCTCTAATGTCTCTTGTTCAAAGCGTTCTAACATTCTCCTTTCTATGCAACAATCAGGACTGACATTTAGAGTGCTAAGACTGCCTGGGTTCTGACAATTAGTGTTCTCATCTCCTACTTTCTTTGTTACGAGGGTCAACTCTGTCTCTCCACCTCTGACATTCCAGGTCCTTGGGCCCCATCCAGCTCAACCATTGTTTTTATTTTTTAATTTTCACTTATTTATTTTTGAAATTCATATTTTTAAGATTTGAGTTCTAAATTTTCTCCCTCCCTTCCACCCTTCCATTAAGAAGGCAAGCTTTATGTTATCAATTATACATGTAAAGTCATGCAATATGAATAATGGCGGTCTTACCAAATCAAGGCACTGTATGGAAATAATTTTAATACCCGTTTTGTTTCCTATTTATGGAGCCTGAGAAGGCACTGCATTTTTCCTTTCCTGTTGGCTGTATTGGTTTAATACCTGAGTTTTAATTCAAAGGATCACCACAGAGCTGAAAGAAATTACACATAAATTAATGGTGTATATCTTGGCAAAACTTCACTTCCTCATTGTCTTTAAATGTCCTGCTGCCCGATACCTCAACCCAATGTGTACATTAAAAAGAAACAACTCCTCCAATAAGATATTGTTTGTTCTAGAGCTCCTCACAGGTCAGAAGATTTATGTTTTAAGGGCTGCCCATCTCTTATATTCTGTGATTTTAAGGCCACTCCTACATCTGAAATTCTCTTTCTAGAAATTCTTTTTCTAGGCTCCCCTAGCTCTTACATTCTCCTCTCTAGGCCTGACATTCTCTGTGCTAAGGTCCCTAGACTCTTGATAGTTTGTGTTCTCAGACTCTCATCATCTCCTACTTTCTGTGATATAGGGTCCCTTGAACACCCACCTCTGATATTCCAGGTTCTAGGGACCCACACAGCTCAAGACATTTTGCATTCAAACCCGCCTCCCAGATCACAGATGCTTCCTTTTTGAATGCTCTCCTAGCTCTGCTATTCTGGCCTCTCTGGGTGCCCCCTGTATATACTGCCATTCAGAGGCAGGATGGC
>NW_020954664.1:161367-224742 GCF_900497805.2 Vombatus ursinus | reverse complement strand
TAATGGCATAATTTCACTTTTTTATTGTTTATAAATTTACTGGTGTTTCCCAAAACCTTAACCCACTAAGTACATTAAAAAACATAACAGAAGAACTTTCTCCACTATATTGAGTGTTCTTTAGAACAGCCCCCACAGGTCAGAAGAACTACATTCTAAGCCTGCCCCATGTCTGTGATTTTCAGGTCACTCCTACTTCTGACCTGTTCTATTCTACATGCTCTTGGCCTGACATTCTGTGTGCTAAGCTCTCCAGGGTTCTGTGTTCTAAGATTCAGACTATCTCCCATTTTCTAGGTTGGAACATATCCCATAACCTACCCCTAACACTGCAGGTTCTAGGGCCCCATTCAGCATTAGGCATTTTGGATTCTAAAATGCCTCCCAGCTCATAAATGCTCAGTTGTAAATGTACAGCCAGGCCTGCTACTCTGGCCCCTTTCTACTCTGCTGTTCAGGGTCAGGACTTCCCTCACTGCTCTCTCCCACTTCTAACAATCTGGACTACCAAATCTACCTCGCAGCTCAGACAGTAGATTATTTAAGGTCACATCTCCTCTAACATGCTAGGAACTTTGTCTTTTCATTTCTTAACGTTTATTTTATTACACTACATATTAGTCATATAGTCAATAAACATTTATCAAGTGCCTACTGTGCTTTGTGTCAGGCAGTGGTAAAGGGTTGGGGATACAAGAGGCAAAAACCAGTTCCTTCCCTCAAGGAGTTTACAGTCTAACTAGGGTAGACAATAAGCAATCTGTTATGTACAAACAATTGTATACATAATAAATAAGAAATAATTAAGTGAGAGAAAGCACTGGAATTGAGAGAAAGCACTGGAATTAAGAGAGGCTAAGAAAGGCTTCCTGTAGAAGATAGGATTTTAATTGGGATTTAAAGGAAAACAGGGAAGCCAGGAGGCAGAGACTAGGAAAAGAAAGCATTCCAGGCATAGAGGATAGCCAGAGCCAGAGAAAATGCTCAGAGTCATGTCTTGTTCATGGAACTACAAGGATGCCAGTGTCACCAGATTGAAGAGTATGTGCTGGGGACCAAGGTATAAAAAATACTGGGAGGGGACTGGGGGGGGTGGGTCAGTGGAGGGGGAGAGGAAATTATGAAGGCCTTTGGACATGAAACAGGATTGTGTGTTTGATTCTGGAGGTGACAGGGAACCAAGAAGTTTATCAAACAGGGGAGTGACATGGTCATACCTGAGAATAACCACAGACACTTTTGGTGGCTGAATGGAGAATTGTTTGGAGTAGGAAGAGACTTGAGGCAACCAGACCAACCATCAAACTATTGCAGTAGTCCAGGCTTGAGGGGATAAGGGTCTGCACCAGGGTGGTGGCAGAGTCAGAGGAAAGAAGGGCATGTATTTGAGAGATATTGCAAAAGTGAAATTGATAGGCCTTGGCAATGAATTGGATTGGGGGGGGGGGTAAGAGAGAAGGAAGAGTCCAGGATGATTCCAAGGGTTTCATGCTGAGGGATTGGGAGAATGGTGTTGCCTTCTATGGTAACAGGGAAGGTGGGAGGAGGAGGAGTTGGGGGAAGGATAATCATTTCAGTTTTAGACATGTTGAATTTAAGATGTCTACTGGACATTCACCTGTCTTATCGATACAGTATTTCAAAAGCATAAATGGTATCCCTTTTGAAATTTATGTACTTAACACTTTATTATTTTCAACAAAGACTTGTCATTCATTACCAATGATAGTAATATGAAATATGAATAGCAGTCTTACCAGATAAAGGCACTGAATGGAATTACTTTTTTGCCCGTTTTTTTTCTTTTATGGAGCCAAATAAGGCACTGCATTTTCACCAATCCCTTTTGGCTGTTAGTTCGGTCCCTGAGTTTTAACAGAGCTGCACCACCTCACTGAAATAAATTATATTGAAAATTAATGTTGACTATTTGCCATAAACATACTTTGCAGTTGTTTTTAAAATTTACTTGTTGGTCCCAATATACTGACCCATTGAGCACATTAAAAAGAAAAACATCCTTTCCCACTACAGCATTATTTCTTTTAAAGTCCCACACAGGTCAGAAGTTCTATACTCCCAGGCTCATTCCATCACTGTTATTCTGTTATTTTAAGGCTCCTGACATTCTCCACTCTATGTGTTATCCTAGCTTGCACATTTTCATAGGCTCTGACCATTTCCCACTTTCTATGTTAAAGGCTTCCCTGACTGCCCAGCTATGATATTTCAGGTTTTAGGGCCCCACCCTGCTCAGACATTCTGGATTCAAACAAGCCTCCTAGCTCACAGATGCCTCCTTCTGAATGCTTACCCAGCTCTGCTGTTCTGGTTTCTCTGTGTGCTCCCAGATTCTCTATTCTAAGCTCTCTCCCATCTTCAACATTTTCCTTTGAAAGGCTCCTCCAGCCTAGACATCTAGAATCCACTCTGCTTGGACATCCTAGGGATTTTTCCTTTTCATTTCTTAAATATTTGTTTTAGGGCACTGCATATGTGTCCTAGCAATACAATATTTAAAAAGCACAACTGCTGTCCCCTTTTAAAATCCACGTACTTCATACCTAATTCTTTTCAATAAAGACTTGTTGTTTCTTATCAATAGCAGTACTATCTTGCCAGATTAAGGCACTACATGCTATTATTTTTGTCTGTTTTTCCCCCTTTCTTTCTTTGGAGCCAAATAATGCACTGCATTTTCCCCAATCCCATTTGGCTGTGTTGGTTCAGGACCTGAATTTTAATATAGAATACTTTATCACAGGGCAGAAATTACATGGAAATCAATCTTGCATATCATACCATAAATGTATTTCTGGTTTTTAGATTTACTTGTGCTTCCCAATGCCTTGACTAAGTACACTAAAAAACAAAACAAAACCTTTTTTCTCAGTTTTGGTATTTTTAATTTTATCACAACACGCATGTATCTTAACAAAATAATGATTTAAAAGGCAAATGGTGTCCCTTTTATGTCCTGTGTACTTATTTTCAATAAATACTCTCCATCATCAATAATAATATCAATGGAAATCTTATTGGATCCAAGCATTGCATGGAATTACTTTTGTTTTCCGTAGGGTGTTTTGTTTCAGCCACATAAGGCAGTATATTTTCACCTTTTCTCTCTGGCTCTGTGGTTCAGTACCTGACCTTAATTCAGAGCATCACCCTTGTGCTGATATGATATTGAAACATTTAGTTGCATAGCATACCATATACATTTTAATTATTTCATAAATTAACCTGATTATTCCATTATTCTCATCCATTGAACACCCCTCCCCCCCCAAAAAAAGACAAAAAAACCTCCCTTCCTAGCTTTGGGAAGCGTTCTAAAGCAGAAGTGTCAAACTCTGGCTAGCAAAACTCCTGAGTGCAGCCACAAAGGTCAGTATGTGGTTAGCAGGGGCTCATTTTTATATGAGTTTGATACCATCCTCTAAAACACCTCACAACTTTGGGGATCTGCATTCTAAGGTTCCTCCCAACTCTGACTCTCTATGGTCTAGGAGCTCTCCTACCTCTGATATCCTAGTTCTAAGCACCTTATCTGACAATTCCCTTCTTTCTGGCTAAACCTAAGACTTAAATTCTATGACCTAAGCTCCCCACTCAGACAATGTGTTCTCAGGCTCTAACCATCTCACATTTTGTGTTATAACTTGCCTCCTACCTCTAGTGTTTCAGATTCTAGGGCCCCATCCATCACATGAATTCTTGATTCTAAAACAACTCTCAGCCCAAATATTTCCTCTTTTAAGTACCCGCCCAGGTCTGATAGTCCGACTTCTTTATCCACTCCCTGTTCTGACATTAGGTGCCTAGATGGGTTTCTCAGCTCCAAAATTCTACATTTTAAGTTCCTTATTCCCTCCTTTAAAAGGTTCTTCCCAGTCGTCATTCTTGGTTCTAAGAGAGAGAACAAGCATTTATTAAATATCTATGTGCCACTCTGCTAAGTGCTTGACAAATATTTTCTCATTTTATTCCATTTGATCCTCACAATGCACCTGTGAGGTAGGTGCTATTATTAGTCACTTGGAGGAAACTGAGGCAGATATTGTGACTTGCCCAGGGTCACAGATAGGAAGCATCTGAGGTTAGATTTGAACTCAGGCCTTCCTGATTCCATCTAGTTGCCTCAGTTCTAATAATCTAAGGACCCTCTCCATCTTGACATTCTATTTTCTAAATTCCCATCTTGCTCTGACATATCGGATATTTTTCTATCGATTTATTTTTTACACTTTTCTTAGCAATAAAGTGATTTAAAAGAATGCTGTCTTTCTAACATCTTGTGGATTTAACACCTCATTTTTTTAACCAATAAACGTTGCTTCCCTATTACCTATAATAGTAGTATCAGTAGCAGTTTCCCCAAATTAGGACACTGCCTGGAAATTACTTCTTTGGTTTTTGTTTTTGAGCCAGACAAAGCACCACACACCTTCCTATCCTTTCTGGCAGTGTGGTTAAGGAACCAAGTTTTGATTCACAGCATCCCAAATGTGCTGATACAAATTCCACAAAAAAAGTTGCAGAGATAACCACAAATGTCTTTTATTATTTTTAAAATTAACCTATCAAAAGCAATTTTAAAAGAGCTCTTCCCAACTATCCCAGCTCTGATCTTTGAAGTTCTAATACCCTTCCCATCTCCAGCATTCCGTACTTTTGTTTTTTTTTTTTTTTTTTTTTTTTTTTTTTTTTTTAGGTAATTGGGGTTAAGTGACTTGCCCGGGGTTACGTGACTTGCCCGGGGTTACATAGCTAGTTAGTGACAAGTGTTTGGTCTGAGGCCAGATTTGAATTCAGGTCCTCCTGACTTCAGGGCCGGTGCTCTATTCACTGTACCACCTAGCCGCCTCCATTCTGTGCTTTTCAGGTCACTGCTTTCGGCATTCTTCATTCTGAAAACTTTCCTACCTCTAACATCCTATGTTCTCAGTGCCCTTCCAGCTGGGAAATATTGTATAATAAACTTTCTCCCAACTTTAACTTTCTTCTTTGCAAGGCACCTCCCAGCCCATTCTCTGTATTACGGCCCAACCTGCTCTGGTCTTCTAGGAATTATTTATTGCATTTCATATGTATCTTAGTAATACGGTATTTTAAAAGCACAAATGTTGTTCCTATTAAGTCCTATGTACAAAACACCTTATTTTTTTCTATAAATACTGCCCATTCATTACCAAAAATAGTAATATTAACAGCCATTTTATCTGATCAAGGTATTGAATAGAATTACTTTTTTGTCTTTGAGCCAGATAAAGTACTTTATCTTCTTTTTGGCTGTGAGGCTCAGGACCCAAGTCTTAATTCAGAGCATCATTACTATGCTGTCACAAATTACACTAAAATAAATGTTCTATCACGTACTTTATTATTTTTAAATTAACCTGTCCTGATTACCTTCAGCAACTGAACACAAGCAAAAAAAAAAAACCTCAGTTACAATAATGTACATTTTAAGGTTCCTCCCAGATCTACATGTCGTAAAGTCTCTCTCATCAATGATAATCTATGATTCTACTTCTGACACCTAATTCTGAAGGCTTTTTCCAAGGTTTGATATCCCCCTTCTTTTATGTGCCCTCCCAGCACTGACAGTCTTCTCTCTGTGGCTATTCCTAGGCTCACCATTCTGTGTTTTCAAGTCCTACTTACTTTTGACAACTTGTTTTCTCAGGCTCTCAGTTTTATGAGGTCCTCCCTCCTCACTTCTGATATTCCAAGATCTAGGGTATCATCCAAGTTGGGCATTTTTAATTTTAAGACACCTCCCAACTCAGAAAAGCTAAGGTCTAAGTGCTTTGCAGGTCTACCATTCTGGCTTCTATGTTTACTCCCAATTCTGACCTCCAAAATCCAGACTGTACTCCCAGCTTTCCATTTCCATATTCTATACTTTCCCACACCCAACATTCTCCCTTATAAGTTAGTTACATCCTTGTCACACATTCTATACTCTAAAGATCCTTCCAGGGCTGACATTCTTTGTTCTCAGGCACTATCTAGTTCTGACCTACTCCTGTTTTTGTCCTTTTCATTTAATTTTCTGATAACACATATTTCTTAGTAATCCAGTGACGTAACATCGAAATTATTCTTTTAAATCTGTTGGCAACCCCTCCCCATACAGTAACTTCATTACCAATGACAATTTCAATACTTCTAACCTGATTAAGGCAGTGGCAGAAATTAAGATTAGCAACCAGTATAGATGCTTTTACTTTTCCTCTCCTGTGTGGTTCATACTTAAGTTTTAATTCAGAGCATGAACACTGTGTGGATACAAATCGTATCGGAATGTTGTGTATGAGATGCCATGCACTTTATTTTTACTAAAATTAAGCAATTCCTCCCAATGCAAAAAAAGAGACTCCTTCCCAACTACAATATTATGTGTTCTTAGGCTCCTCCCAGTTCTATGTTCTAAGAGCCCATCCAGCTCTGACATTCTGTGGCTTTGAGGCCATTCCTAAATCTGACACTCTCCTGTCTAGGGCTATGCCTGAGAAGAACATTCTCTACACCAATGGCCCATGGAGACAATTTAGGTTAGCACAAAGACTATCCATCAGGGGCCAAGCACTAAATCAAATGGAATATTTGTTAAAGGCTTAGCACAGTACCTCGCACATAGCAAGTGCAAAATAAATGCTTTGTTTCCTTCCAACTCTTTATCATCTCTCACTGGCTGTGTTATAAGGTCCCTTCATATTAGTAACAGTCCCCGTACTGAGATAACTACTACTACTACTACTACTACTACTAGTAAGACTACTATTACCGTCTCCCAACAATGCATAGCACGGAATTATTTTTCTGGTTCAAGTTTGTTTTTTAAGCCCTGTAAGGCACTTCATTTTCTCCTTTCCTCTTTGGCTATGTGGTTTAAGAAGAGTTTTAATTCAGAGCACCACAGCCATGCTGATATAAACAATACCGTTTTTAAAATTTACACTAATACTTTGACCCACTGAGCAAATCTAATAAAAAACAAATTCCTCCTCAGCTATCATAGTCTACAAAAGCCTCTCCCACTGCTGCAATTAAGGCTACTCCTATTGCAGAAATTGAGCTGGAAGGGCTCTCCTAGTGTAATGTCCCTGCTACAAGTGTTCCTGACATTCTCTTGATGGCTATTCCCAGGCCTGACATTCCACGTACCCAGATCCCACTGACAAGCTGTGGTCTCTAATTCTGATCATCTCCCATTTCTTGTTACAAGGTCTCCACTACCTGATAATCCAGTTTCTAGGGCCCCATTTAGCTCAGAGATACTCATTTAAGAGACCTTCCAGTTCGGACACCGCGTATTTAAAAGTCCTTCCAGTTCGGATACTGCGAAGTCCAAAGCATTCTGACAATTTATATGACCACTTCCAACTTCTTGTTTTCACCTCCTCCCACTGACATTCCTATATGCACCCTTCCAGCTCATACGATCTGGATTGCAAGATGCCTCCCAGCTCATAGATTCTATGTTCTAAATGTCCTCTCAATTCTGGTGCTTGGGTGTGCACTCTGTTGACTCTGGGATGCCATCCTAGCTCTGAAAATTTTCTCCAAGATCCAACATTTTCCAAATGAAGTATTTGTCCTTTATGTTTTTTTTAAATAATGCTGTAAATCTTATATACCTCTTTTTCCAACAGATACAGCAAATTTGCTACCAATAAAATGAAAATTCAACAGCTACCTTACCCAATCAAGGTAGTAAATAGAATTTTATTGGGTACTCTTGATGAAGCTCTTTATTTTTACCTCTCTCCTCTTCACATGCTACAGGACATGAGTTGTAACTCAGAGCATCAAAACTATGTATGGTGATATAAATTGTATTGATAAACATTGCGTATCTGTATCATACTTAAAGAAAAAAACCCTGTCCCTTCCAATACCTTATCCCAGAGTACATAAACACAACTCCTTCCCAGCTATAGCACTGTTTGCTAGTCCCTTCCAGCTCTATGTTCTAAGGGCCCTCCTAGCTCTGACAATCTGTGGTTTTAAGGCCACTTTTAGATGTTATCTCGCTTGACCTGCCCTCCTAGCTCTATATTTGCCTATTTAAAGCTATGCCCAGGCCTGATGGTCTGTTTTAAGTCCCACTTGGTCCACTGGATCCAAGATTCTGGGTTCCCTGGTTCTTTTCAATATCCATTTTCTGAGGTTTAAGGTACCTCCCACCTTTCCTACTATAGGTAGGGATCCTTCCAGGTAAGGCATTCGAGACGCCACACTTCCTAGGTGGGACATCGTATTCTAGCAGCATTGCCTATCCTGATATCCCAACATCTATGTCCACTACTAGTTCTGCCATTTACTGTATAGACTACGTTCACAGCTCTGAAATTTTATATTCTGAGCTCTCTCCCACTTCCAACATCCTCCCTTGAAAGGACCTCTCAGCCCTGGTATTCTGTTTAAAAACTCCTTCCCTCTGCTCTGACATTCCAATGTCTTTTCAACATAATTTTTTTTTTAGTTTATTACACCCCACGTTTAGCAATCCAATGATTTAAAACATCAACAATGTTCCCCTTGGATCTTGTTTACATACAATTTTTCCGCCAACATAGCCAACTCATTAAGAACAATAGGACTATCAATGGCAGTATTACTGATAAAGACACTGCAGTTACTTTTCTTTTAGTAGTCAGTTAAGACAGCATATTTCCCTTTCCTCTGTCACTATGTCAGGACTCAACCCTTAATTCAGAGGGTTAAAACAGTACTGACGTAAATTATGTTAAATGTTGTATATCATACCATATTATCTAAAGAAGTAACTGGTCCCACCTAACACCTTGGCTTATGAATTAAAAAGCAAAAGCACTCAATTGCAGATGATAGTGTCTTAAGAACCCTCTCAGCTGTTACAGTATGTTCTAAGGACCCTCTGAGTTCTCATATCCTGCCATTTTAAAGCTACCCTTTTTTCTGATATTGTGTTCTAAGGACTCTCTTAAATCTGTTATCTTTTGTTCTAAATGAGACCCAGCACTGAGACTCTCCTTCTCCAAGGCTATTTCCACACTTGACCTTGTGTTCAAAAGCCCCAGGGCTCTGACAGTTTGGAGTCTCAGAATGACCATCTTCTAAGTCCTCTGTTACAAGGTGCCTCCAAAACGTATGTTCTAGGTTTAAGGGTTCCATCAGCCCTAACATTCTTGTTTCTAAAATTTCTCAGATATTCTCGTTTGCTAAGGTTCTGTAAGCTCTGACAATTTCTGTAACCAGAGAAGTACCTTTCTACTCTCTAAGGTTCTATCCACCTTCTGACAATCCCTACTGTAGCAGTAATTCCAGCTTAAGTCATTCTGTACTGTAAGATGTCTCCTAGCTCATACATTCTGTTTTAAGTGACCTCTGAAATTCTGTACTCTAAGATCTCTTCTACACTCAATATTCTTTCTCAAAAGACATGTTCCAACCCTTACTTTCTATGTTCTAAGGCCCCACCAACATGGGAATTTTTTCTGTTTACTCATTTTTATTTCATGACATTGAATATGGTTCTTAGTCATCTAATGACATAAAAGCATATATCATGACCCTTTTAAATCCTGTATACTTAACAGTGGTATGCTCCAACCAGCTCATCCTAGATTTCGAAAGCCTAATGTTAACATTTTTTAGTGTACATCTTGGAAATCAACAAAAACTAAAAATTAGGGCTTGTTTTGTTTATTGTCTAAACTTAAAATGATAGAAAAAATGTTATTAAAACAGATTAAATCTAAGTGTGTAGTATGTCAATCCCCACTCCCTCAGGGTCCTCTGTCAACATTTACAAACACACCCTTGCATAATACTTTATTTCTTTAATAAATATAGTTAGTTAATGACTCTCAAGACCAGTCTTACCTGATCAAGGACCTGCATGATACTTCTTTTTCCTGGCAGTCAGATAAGGCTCTTTATTTTACTTTTCCTCTTTGCATGGTGCAAGACCTTTTAATTCATAGTATCAAGACTATTCTGATATAAATTATATTGAAATAAATGTTGTGTATTATACCATACATATACTTTATTATTATTGTTGTTTAATTAACCTGTCCCTCCCAATTCCTTGGCCCACAGAGCACATAAACAAAAATCCTTCCCAGCTGTAGCGTGTATTCTAAGGCCCCTTCTAGCTTTGATAATTTGTGTTCTAAGAGTCCTCTAAGGCATTGCATGGAATTATTTTTGCTGTATTTTTTGGGGGGGGGGCAAATAAAGCTCTGTATTTTTACCTTTGGTTGTATGGTTCAGAACCTGAGTTTTAATTTGGAACATCATCATTTTACTGATATAAATTTTATTGAAATAAATATTTCATATCATTCTATCACTGCTTTTTAAAAAACCAATCTGACTATACCTTGGCCCAATGAGATTAGAACAAAACAAGACACAATGCTTTTTCATCTTAGCTATCGTGTGTTTTAAAGACCTCACTTACCTCTGGATTTTAAGTTCTAAGACCAGTCCCATCCCTGAAATTTTCTGGTTTTACAGCCACTCCTAAACCTAACTTTCTGTGTTGGAAAGGCTCTCTTTAGCTCTGTTATCCCTTCTCTATGTCTACTCCCAAATTTGACATTCTGTGTGCTAAAGTATCCCAGGCTCTTGCCAATTTGGTCTCTGGTCCTGAACATCTCTCACTTTTGTGTGTTATAAGGTCCTTTCCACATCTGATACTCCATATTCTACAGACCCATCAAGCTCAGGCATTCTTGATTCTAAGATGTTGCCTTGCTTAGAAACACTGTGTTCTAAGTCCCCTCCCAGGGCTGATAGTCATTCTACATCAATGCCCAGTTCTGACTTTCAGTCCAAACTCTGAAACTCTGCATTCTAAGCTCTCTCCTGACTCCAACATACTCCCTTGAAAGATACCTATGCACCCACACACTCTGTGTTCTAAGGTATCCCTGGACCCAGGATGACGTTGGAGATGTTTCCCCTTTTTCATTTCTTTTTGAGTCTCAGCAATACAATGATTTGAAAAGACAAAAGATGTCTCTTTTAGATTCTGTGCAGTTAACACTTTTTTAAAAAAATAAAATATTCCATATTCATTACCAATACTCTAATATCAATAGCAGTCTTATGTGACCAAGATACTGCATGAATTAGTTTTGTCTTTTTTATTTAGCCTGACAAAGTAACTGTATTTTCAAATTTTTACTTTGGTCAGGCGATTCTATGTTCTAAGGACCTCCCAAAACCAGACACTCTACATTCTGAGGCCTCATGCAGCTCCGACCTCCCAGGGATTTTTCTTTTCATTTTTTTAATGTCACTGCATATGTTTCTTAGCAATACAGTGAGTGATTTAAAAGCACAAATGGTAGTGCTTTTGAATACTGCATACTTAACACTTTGTTTTCAATAAATACAACCAATCAATCATCAACAACATTATTATCAATTTTATTCTTACCCAATCAAAGCAGTGCACACAAATCATTTTTATTTTGTACTCAAATGATGCTCTGTATTTTTACCTCTCTTTATCTCTGGGCAGTTCAGGACCTGACTTTTAAAATTCTGAGCATCAATAGTGCTGATATAAATTACACTGAAATGAATGCTGCATCTTATACCGTAAGTATACTTTGTTAGTCTTCTTTTAATTAACCAGGCACTCCCAATATCTTGGCCCACTGAGCAAAAAAACAAACAAACAAAAAAGAAACAAACAAAACAAACAACCCTCCATCCAAGATCTGATATTCTGTGTTCTCAGGAACCCCCTAACTCTAATACTCGATATTCTGAGGGCCCTCTCTGCTTTTCTAGTCTGTGGTTTGAGCCCCTGACATCTTCCTCCGACATCCTCCATGATTCTGGTATTCTTTTGTGAAAAGGCCTACTGGGCCTACCAAGCTATGAGAATCACGTTCTAAAGTCCCACCAGCTCTGACATTCTGGTTTTTCAGATGTTCATCATTTCCCAACGAATGAGTTTTAGAGTCCCTTCTACCTCTAATATCTCCTCTTCTCAAGATCCTTTCAGTTCAGGTATTCTTGATTCTAAGAGGTCTCCAGACTCAGACCATTTATGTTCTAAGTGCCCTCCCAGGTCAGATATTCTGGCTTCCAGGGCCACTGACAATTCTGACATTGAGCTGTAACATTCACCCTTCAAAAAGGCACATCCAGTAAAGCCATTCCATGCACTAAGGACCTCCTCAACCCCTATGCTCCACCCAACTCTCACCTTCAAGGGTTTTTGTTCTTTTCATTTAGTGACTTAAAAACACAAATGATTTACCTTTTGAATCCTGAATACTTGACACTTTATTTCCTTCAATAAATTCAACCAATTCACTCCCAATAACAATGGTATCAATAGCAGTCTTACCTGATCAAAGCCATACAAGGAATTACTTTTTTTTTTGGTAGCCAGATAAGGCACCATATTATTATTGTTCTTCTTTGTGTCTGTGGTTCAGGACCTGACTTTTAATTCAGATCATCAAAACTGTGCTGACATAAATTATGTTTAAATACATGTTGCATCTCATATCATAAATATGCTTTGTTATTCCTTTTTCTCTAAATTAACCAATCATTCCCAATAATTTAGCCCACTGAACCAATAAAAACCACTCCACTCTACCTTCTGAGATTGTGTGTTTTAAGTCCCCTCCCAGCACTGCACTGAGATTCTCCTTTCTACTAGGACTATTCCCCCTATTTCCAGGCCCGATATTCTATGTCTTAAGGTCTCATGGTAGTTTGGATTCTTGGACTCTGACTTTCTGTTTTAGAAGATCCCTCCAAACTGGGATATTCCAGGTTTCTAGGGCTCCATCTACTTCAGGCCTTCTGGATGATAAGATGCCTCCCAGCTTCTACATTCCATGTTCTAAGTTTCCTCCCAGGTTTGGTATCCTGGCTTCTGTATCAACTTTCAGTTCTGACATTCAATGTGCAGCCTAACCTGCCATCTGTGAAATTCGGTTGGCTAAAGCTGTCTCCTACCTCCAACATTCTACTTCAAAAGACAATCCCTACCCCACTCCCACCCCCAACCTCACAGATTTTGGACCAACTTCACTCTGACTTTCTAGGCCTATTTTTCTTTTCCTTTATTTTTATTTTGTGACATTGCATATGTTTATAATGATGTTAAAGCACAAATGGTGTCCTTTTAAGTCTTGTGTACTTAACACTTTATATTTTTCAATAAAATCAATTCATGTCCTGGGTCACACAGCAAGTAAGTGTCTGAGACCAGATTTGAACCTAAGTCTTCCTGATTCCAAGTCAAGCACTCTATGCACTGCATCACATAACATTAATATCCAATAGCAATCTTACCTGATCCGTGCTTAGAATTTTTTTTTTTGGTATATGGCATTATATGCTCACCTTTCCATTTTGGCAGTGTAGTTCAGGACCTGACTTTTAATTCAGAGCATCAAAATTATGCAAAAATATATCAAAATAAATGTTCTATCTCATACTATAAACATACATAATTATTTTCTTTTAAAAATTTATCTGTCCCTTCCAATACATTGGCCCTCTGAACACATTAAAAAAAACCTCCTTCCCAGTCTTTCCAGCTCCAACAATCTGTTTTAAGGGCCCTCTCCACTAACTTTCTGTGATTCTTAAGTCACTTCCATCTCTGAAATCCACCATTCTAAGTTATATTCAAATTTTAGTGTATTGTCTTGAAAGGTACCTCCAAGTCAGACATTTCATATTCCAAAGAATCTTATAGCCCTGTACCTTCTCTGATATATTCTAGGGTTCTTTTCTCTTTTTAATTTATTCATTTTTATTACATTGCATATGCTTTGCAATACAGTGATTTAAAAGCACAAATGGTGTCCTTTTTAAGTCTCATATATTTAACACTTTATATTTTTCAAAAAAATACAACCAAATCATGTCCTGGGTCACACAGCAAGTCTGAGGCCAAATTTGAACTCAGGTATTCCTGATTCCAGGTCCAGCATTCTATGCCCTGCATCATACAATATTAATATCCATAGCAATCTTACCTGATCCAAGCTTATAATTTTTTTTGCAGAACAGGCACTGTTCACCTTTCCACTTTGGCGATGTAGTTCAGGACCTGACTTTTAATTCAGAGCATCAAAATTGTGCAGAAGTAAATTATGTTGAAATATATGTTGTATATCATAGCATAAATATACACTGTAACTGTTTTTTTAAATTTACCTGTCCCACTCAATACCTTTGCCCACTATCCCCTTCCCAATATGTTGGCCCACTGAGCAGACTAAAAAAAAAAAGCTTCTTCCTAGCTATGATACTGTACACTGGAAGGTGTTTTAAGGGCCCTCCTCACTGACATTCTGTGATTCTTAGATTACTCCTACCTCTGAAATTCACTATTCTAAACGATAGACAACCTCTGGTATATTCTCTTGAAAGGCATCTCTTCAAGTCAGACATTTCACGTTCTAAAGAATCTCCTAGCCCTGTTGTCTTAAGCCTCTCCTCACTCCTTTGATATTCTAGGGGTTTTTTTTACTTTTAATTTACATACTCATTTTAATTTTTATTAAATTACATATGTTTTAGCAATACAGTGATTTAAAATCTCGTGTGCTTAAAACTTTAGAAATAGCTATAGCAATCTTTCCTGGCAAAGTCACCTCATGGAATTATATTTTTATATGGTTTTGGTTTGTTGGGTACCTTTGCCCTTTGACTATGTGGTTCAGAACACGTTTTAATTCAGAGTATCACTACTGTGTTGATCTAAATTATACCGCAACAAGTATTTCACCTCTTACCAAATATATCATTTACTATTGTCATTCCTAAAACCTTGCCTCACTATGCACATTTAAATAAAAAAACCCTCCTCCAGCTATGCTATTTCCTGTTCTTAGCACCTTTTCCACTCTGACTATCTATGTTCTAAGGGCCCTCCCAATTCTAACATTCTATGATTTCAACCTTCTGTGTTTGAATGTTTCTCACAGTTCTGCTGACACTTTTTCTAAGATTCTCCAATGTCTGATATTCTGGGTTCTCAGGCTTTTACTATCTCCTGCTTTATTAGTTTTAGAGTCCCTCCTACTTCTGATATTCCCTGTCCTCATGATCCTTTCAGTTCAAGTGTCCTTGATTCTAAGATGCCTCCAGGTTGAGACATTTTATGTTCTAAGAGTAGTCAGGTCCGATATTCTGGCTTCTATGGTCACTCACATTTCTGACACTCAGTACTTCCCCAGCTGTGAAATTTTGTATTCTAAGCTCTCTTCCATTATTTTCCATATCACCCTTCAGAAAGCACATTATAGGGCAGAAATTTCCTGCTCTAAGAACCTCTCTGGGCTAATACAGGGTGCTCTGAGACTATGCCCAGCTTGGATCTATTAGGGTTTTTACCCTTGTCATTTATTTATTCATTTTGATTTTATCACACTGCACATGTGTTTTAGCATTACAATGATTTCAAAGCACGTGTACCTTTTGAAACTTATTATACTTTATTTCTTTCAATAAATTCAACCAATTCATTCCCCAAAACATTGTTATCAGTGGCAGTCTTACCTGATCAAGGCCATACAGGGAATTACTGGAAGCCAGATAAGGTACTGTATTTATTACTGTTCTTCAGGACCTGACCTTTAATTCAGAGCATCAAAACTATGCTGACATAAATTACGTTGAAATATATGTTGCATCTCACCCAATAAATATGCTGTTATTCTTTTTCTAAATTAACCAGTCACTTCCAATAATTACTCAACTAAGCAAATAAAAACCACTAAACCCCAGCTTATGATATTGTGTGTTCTAATTACCCTCCCAGAACGCAGAATTTCCTCTCAAGGACTATTCCTAGGCCTGACAACCTCAGCCCAGGCATTCTGGATGCTAAGATACCTCCCATTTACAGGAGGAATATGTATGTTCCATGTTCTAAGTCCTCTCCCAGGTCTGATATTTTGGCTTCTGTGTCCACTCCCAAATTTGATATTCAGTGTGCAGCCTGCCCTCCCAACTCTGTATTCTAAGCCTTCTCCCCCCGTCATTATTTTACTCTGAAAGGCACCTTCCAGCCTAGACATTCTATGTTCAAAAGCCCCACTCAGCTCTTACCTGAGGTTTTTTCCTTTTCTTTTTATGACACTGCAGATTTTTCTTAACAATCCAGCACAAATGATGACCTTTTTCAACATTAACATTTTATATTTTTCAATAAACATAACCAATTCATTATCAATAACATTTATATCAAAGGCAATGCTAGAAATTTTTTTTTTTAATTCAGAGAAAGCACTAAACTTTTACCTTTCTTCTTTATCAATATAGTTCAAGACTTGACTTTTATTTCTGAACATCAAAACTGTGCTGGTATAACTTTAATTGAAATAAATTTTGCATATCATAACATATACTTTACTATTTTAAAATAACCTATCACTTTCAATATCTTGCTAAGCAAGATTATGATATTGTGTATCCTAAGGCCCTTCTGATTTATGACATATCATGTTCTGAGGGCTTTTAAAGCTCTGATATTGCATGGTTTGAAATATACCCTTAGTTCTGACATTCTGGGGTCTAAGTCTCAATCCTATACAAGGTCAAGGCCCACAATTTAAAAAGCACAGAAGGGGTCAAAAGTGGAAAAAGTTTAAGAAGCCATGGTCTAAAGGCCTCTTACATCTAATACCATTTATTCGAAGGCCCACTTCTGATATTTTCTATTCTAAGGTCCCACTGGCTCTGTCATCCTGGCTTCTTAGTTATAATCTCCTACTTTCTGAGTTTTAAGGTCCTTCCTATCTCTGATATTTCTTGTTCTCAAGATTCTTTTCAGATCAAGCACTCTAGCAGCTAAAATACTTCTCAGCTCAGACATTTTATGTTCTAAGAGCCCAGCTGAGTCTGATATTCTGGCTTCTATGTTCACTCCCAATCCTGACATTTAGACCCCTGACTGCCTTCTCAGCTCTGAAATTCTGTATTCCAAGTTCTCTTCAAGCTCTAGCATTCATTGCTCAAAAAGCACCTTCCAGCTGAGACATTTCACATTCTAGGGACTTGTCTGAGGTCCCACCAAGCTTTAATCTGCTAGGATGTTTATCTGCTAGGATGTTTATATTTTTTAATCTATTTTTATTTTATGACACTGCATATTTTTCTTAGTAATACCTTCAAATTGCTAAGAGCACAAATATTTCTTTTAAACCTCATATACTTAACACTTCCCCCCAATAAATACAAATTAATTATCAATTAAATATGTATTAAGTCTTACCTGATCAGGACTGTGCAAATAATTACCTTTTTTTTTTGGTAGCAATATATGACATTGTATTTTCACCTTTCCTCTTTGGCTGTGTGGTTCTGGAACAGAGTTTTAATTCAGAGCATCACCCCTGTGCTGATACAAATTATACTGAAATAATTGTTTCATATCAAAGCACCTTTTTTTTTTAATTAATGTGTGAATCCCAATACCTTGTCTAACTCAGCACATTAAAAAAAACAACAAAAAAAACAACCCAGCTATGAAATCACGTGTTCTAAGGCCCCACCCTGCTCTAACTTCCCAGGGTCCCCCTCCTTTCAATTTTTATTCATTTTTATTTTATCATATTTATCATAAACGTGTCTTGACATTACAATAAAATCACAAATAGTATCCCTTCTAAATCTTATTTAACACCTTATTTTTTCAAAAATGTTCCCCATTCATTACCAATTATAATAATGAGTAACAATCTTACCTCATTACCCTTTTCAAGGTGTAAAGGCAGGCGCAGCTTCACTTCTCCCACCCACCCACAATTGGAGGATGTTTTACCTTAAAGAGGACAAAAGTGACTCTGGGTTCTGATTGGCCCACGTCTTGGCCTCGCCTTCCCTGACACCGCCCCCTTCCACCTTTGAAGCAAACATAGCAGACCAAGGACTCAGAGGCCCCCAGGACCTGATTGGTCCTGATTCGCTGACGTAACCTTCTCCGCCCCTTTTCGTCTTCGGCCAAAGCTGTCTCTGAAATTTGATTGGCCTCGGATTCTGACGCATTTCTTTCTCCTCCCTCCTTCCATCTTCGCAGCCAATAGTGGATAGGCCGACGACTCAGCCCCTCCCATGATATGATTGGCCCTGGATTCTCTGACGCACACGCCCCTCCCCTTTTCCACCTGCGCAGCAAACACTTGCAAAGTCTAGAACGAGGCTGCTTCTGGGATCTCATTGGCCACGGATTCTCTGACGCATTCTTTCCCCTTCCATCTTCGCAGCCAATAGTGGATAAGCTGAGGACTCAGCCCCTCCCATGATCTGACAGGCCCGGGATTCTCTGACCAATTCCCCTCCCCCTTTTCCACCTTCGCAGCAAACACTTGCAAGGCCTAGAAAAAAGCTGCCTCTAGGACTTGATAGGCCCCGGATTCTATGATGCATTTTCTTTCCTTCACCCTCCCTCACCCTCCCTCACCCCCCACCCCCCTCCCACCTCTCTCCCCACCCCCCAGCTCCGCCACCCTCCTTCCACCTCCGCAATGCACACTAAATAGGCCTAGAATAAAGCTGCCTCTGGGACCTCCCAGGCCCCGGATGCTTGGACGCACTTTCCTTCCCTTTCCCTCCTTCCGTCTCCGCAGCCAACACTGGCTATGTCTAGGACAAAATTGACGGCTCCCGGATGCTATGACGCACTTTGCATCCCTTCCCCTCCTTTTACCTCCGCGGCCAACACCGGCTATGTCTAGGACAAAATTGACAGCTCCCGGATCCTATGACGCACTCTCCATCCCTTTCCCTCCTTCCATCTCCGCGGCCAACACCGGCTATGTCTAGGACAAAATTGACGGCTCCCAGGTGCTATGACGCACTTTGCATCCCTTCCCCTCCTTTTACCTCCGCGGCCAACACCGGCTATGTCTAGGACAAAATTGACGGCTCCCAGGTGCTATGACGCACTTTGCATCCCTTCCCCTCCTTTTACCTCCGCGGCCAACACCGGCTATGTCTAGGACAAAAGTGACGGATCCCGGATCCTATAACGCACTTTCCCTTCCCTTCCCTTCCTTCTACCTCCGCGTCCAACACCGGCTATGTCTAGGACAAAACTGACAGTTCCTGGATCCTACGACGCACTTTCCATCCCTTCCCCTCCTTCCATCTCCGCGGCCAACACCGGCTATATCTAGGACAAAAGTGACGGCTCCTGGATCCTATGACACATTTTGTTTCCCTCACCCCCCACCTCCACCTCTGCAATGAACACCAAATAGGCCCAGAATAAGGCTGCATAATGACGCACTTTCCTTTCCTTACTCTTCTTCCCCCTCCGAGACCAACACTACCTAGACCTAGGATAAAATTGCCTCTGGGACCTGAATGACTTTCAGCTTCCCAGTCAAAGCTTACTTTACCCACCCACCTTCCAATTTTACAGCAATCAGGCCGTAGACAAAAGCTGCCTCTTGGACCTGATTGATGCAGAAGAGTGGCGCAAGTCCCTTCCCCATCCACCTTCCACCTTACCAGCCAACATGGGATAGACCGAGGACAAAGCTGCCTCTGGTACCTGGTTGGCCCTGGATTCTCTGCTGCACTTCGTTTCTCCCCCCCTTCCACCTTCATGGGATAGGCTGAGGACAAAGCTGCCTCTGCAACCTCTTAGAGGCACATCAGTGGAGCTGCCTCCTAACCCAACCACCTTCACCACAAACACTGGCTCGGGAGAGGACAAAGCTGCGTCTGAGATCGGATTGGCGCAGTCACTGCCGCAGTTTCCTGCCCCCACCCACCTTAGCAACAAACATGGGATAGGCCGAGGACAAAGTTGCGTCTGAGATCTGATTGGCGCAGTTAGTGCTGTAGTTTCCTACCCACCCACCTTCTACCTTAGTAACAAACATGGGATAGGCCGAAGACAGAGCTGCGTCTGAGACCTGATTGGCGCAGTCAGTGCTGCAGTTTCCTGACCACCCACCTTAGCAACAAACATGGGATAGGCCGAGGACGAAGCTCCGTCTGAGACCTTATTGGTTCAGTCCGTGCTGCATTTTCCGTCCCCTTCCACTTTAGCAACAAACATGGGCTAGGCTGAGGACAAAGCTGCGTCTCAGACCTGCTTGGCCTTGGATTTTCTGACGAACTTCCTTTCCGCCATTATAGCCAACATGGCTGCCTCTGGAAAATGAGTGCCTTCAACTTCCATTCCCCACTCCCACACCAACCTGGAATAGGCTAGACAAAGCTGCCCTTGGCAGTTGATTGTTCATCCCCTCCCCGCTTCCCTGAAGTAGTCTCCTGGTCACCTAGGGGCTTGAAAATTCCCAGCCCCCTAGACACTTAAGACCCCAGCACTAGGTTGGTTTCTGAGTCAAATACCTTGCTGCCCCTATTGTTTTCCTGGGAGAGGGAGGAGAGGCAAAAGGAAACTGTGTCCCGGGAAGCTACACCCCTTGGCCTTGTTGCATGTTCTTGTATTAGGGCAAAGTAAGGTCACTGGTCCAATGGAGTCATTGCTGCCTTAGCAACTGATTTCTCTAGCCTGGGGACTCTGAGACTCCACTTTTATAATTTATAATCATTTGAGATCATTTGAAGCCCAAAACCTGAACTAATCAACCACAGAAAGCACTCCAACATAACAGATATGCTTTTTCTTTATTCTCTGAGTGAACTAAGAATCCTGTGTCAACACCTAAAGCTGACTAAGAGCATTCTTCCGTTTATGACCACTAAGGCACCTTAACCAGGACACTACCTTGAATAATAGGACTTTTCTTATCTTGGTATTTTATGGACATATGTGATGTTGTGTCATGTTAATGGTAAAGGAAAACACAGATATCCTGGATCTATAATTTACACTTTGACATTCTCCTATCTTATTGTATTTACAACCTATTCAATTAAGAAAATTCCTTTCTCATGCTATGATTAAACATACATGGAGACCTCAAATCTGAGTAACAGACATCCTGAGTCAGGGTTTAAATGTCCTCCTCAAATTGCTTGATTCAGTCAGAGTTAAAGCTCTGGCTCCATGTAGGTGTCTTAACTTAAGGGAATAAACAATATGGATTTATTTATCACCTAGCTTGTTGCCTCTTTAACCAACTTTCAGGTCGACATAATCGACTTAAGTTACTAGAGTTTCCAGCCAGGAATTCAATTTCTCTTCTTTTAAGTAGCTAAGATGGAGAGTTGTTTGCACTTTTAAAGATGAATTCCCTTTGCAGCAAGCTCCTCAATCTGCAGGGGAGGGAGGGACTCAGTCAATAAACATTTATTAAGCACTTATTATATGCCAGAAGCTGCTATGTGCTGAGGATATAAATGTGAATAAAGCAGTTCCAGCCCTCAAGGAGCTTACAACCTAATGGAGGAAAACCACACACAAAAAATGAAAGGAGTAGCAGAGGTGGGAGTGGAGAAGAAAGTACCCTGAAAAGGATGGTGAAATCCAGTCCAAAGAGTACAAACTGGGGTGGAATGAAGAGATGGCTGTCCTGAGAGTCTTCTAAATGGAGTCATTGGGAGGACATTTTTGCTCCACCTTCCAGCCTTCCAATCAGAAAGGCAGAAGGTACTGAGGGGACTGATGAGGTGTTAATACCAAAGTTGATGCAATTTTGCAGAATGATGGGTTTCCTGATAAGGTTTCCTGGGGATATAGTAGAGTCCAGTCCAAGGAGTGCGTGCTGGTAGAAAATGAAGAGATGAAAGGGCTGAAGTTTTAAAAGAAATGGGTTTGATAATTGGGATTTATGAGGTTCTGCCCCCCACAGCCTAGCATACCCGATGACCATTCAGTCTCCAGGGCAATTAGATCTGGATAAGCTCCACCATAATGGCTTCAGAGTTTACCTATGGGTGTCCCCAACAAGCAATTATGCAGGTGTGGGCTGATCAATTGTAGACATTTGAGCAGGAAGGTGGGACTGATATTATATGGAACAGACACTCTGGGAGTAGAGGGAGGAGTCCCATAGTCCTACATTCTGCTGGTGGGCAGAAGGGAACAAGCATTCATTGAGCACCTAATATACATCAGACACTGTACTAGGTGCTTACAAATGTGATTTCATTTGAACCTGTCAACAGCCCTATGAGGCAGATGTTATGATGATCCCCATTTTACTAAGGTTAAGTGACTTACCCAGGGTAACAAAGCTAATAGTGTCTGAGGTAGTATTTGAACTCAGGTCTTCCTGAATTTAGGTCCAGTTCTCAATCCACAAAGAGTTGGTGACTATTCCAGAGATTGAGGCCTCTAGAGACCCTGAAACTCTGCTCTTTCTACTGGCCCAATGGACCCTTACCTATAAGGACTTGGCTCCTAGGGAACACCATTTTGCCTTGTTAATCTATGGTTCCATCTGCTACAAGAGAAAAATATGCAATTGGACTTCAGCTTCCACTAATCCAGTGACAAGGTATGGTAGGACCAGTGATTTCCCTGCCAATTTCCTTCAGCTCCAGGTTCCCTGATGTAGCTTCTTCCCCTTACACAACCTGATTAGTCCCAGCATTCCTCGTGGAACTTCTTGGTTAATAGGCATAAAAAGTCACAGCTGCATGTGTTTTGGGCCTCTGGGACTTGGTGGGTGCCCAAGACAATGAGAATCACCATATCCTGAAGACCTGCTGATCAGAGTGTGGGAGGCCTCCTCTCCCAAAGCTGTATTGTATCCTTTGTATATCTATTGTATCCTTCCTGTATATCCTTGCTTGCTTTGAGCAAAGTAAACTTCTTGTGATAAGTTTTCAATGATTTACCAGTGCCTCATTTCACCCGCAAATTGAGATTGAATGAAGTATGTACTGACATTAGAGATATGCCTACAATATGGGAGATAGCCTAAGGGCCTTCAGTTGAACAGTCTGTGATTTTCGGGACAGTACTGTTTCTGACATTAAGGATTCTAAGGGCTGTCTTACCTCTGAAATTCTCCTCTCTATGGCTGCTCCCAGTCTTGACATTCTATGTGCTAAGGTCCTAGGGTCCTAGCAATTTGGATTCTCAATCTTTAAGATTCTCCCACTTTCTGACTTATAAGGTCCCTGCCACATCTGATATTTCTAGTTCTAGGACCCCATGAAGCTCGGCCACCTTGTGTTCTAAATGCTCTACATCAGTTTTGATGTAGTTTCATATTCTGCTCCAAGTTTTGACATTCAGAGACTGAACTCCCCTCCAAGCTCTAAAATTCTGTATTCTAAACTCTTTTCCAACTCCAACACTCTCCCTAAAAAGTCACCACCCAGGTCTGACATTCTGTCTTCTAAGGAACAACCCGGCTGTAATTTCTCAGAGTTTCGTGTCTCTCATTACAGTAATTTAAAAATCATGAATGGTGGCCCCTTTAATTCTTATGTACTTATCATATTATTTTAAAAAATACTCAATATTCATTATCATAAATATTAATAGCAATAGCAGTGTTACACAATGAAGGAACTGGGTGGAATCACATTATTTTCTGTGTATTTGTATTTTTTTAAGCCAAATAAAGCACAATACTTTCACCTTTCCTATTTAGCTATGTAATTCAGGACCTGACTTTTAATCAATGCACATTCACTATACTGATATAAATTTTACTGAAATAAATGTTTTATCTCATGCCAAAATAGTATTTTATTATTGTTTTTTAAAATAAAACTGTTCTTCCCAATATTTTGAATCATGAACATTTAAAAAAAATTTTCCAAACTATCATATTGAGTGTTCCAGGGCTTCTCTTAGCTCTGAAGATTTATGTTCTTAGAGTCTGCGTAGTCTGACATTATGTAGTTTTAAGCATATCCCTAGTTCTTCCAATCTGTGCTCTAATGCCCGATCTTGCTCTATCATGACAGGCATGTTTTTTTCCTTTTCACTTTTTTTTTCCTCTGCTTTTCTTTTATTATATTACATTGGTGTCAGTAATTTAAAAAAAATTAATAGCATGAGAAATAGTGTCCCTTTTAATTACTGGGCACTTAATATGTGTTTTTTTTTAAATGCTCCACATTCATCAATACAAAATTTTGAAAGGAGGTCTTAACTGATGAAGGAATTGGGAAGAAATATATTGCCTTCTTGTTTTGTTGTGGTTTTTTGGTAGCAAGATTACATGCATAGTTCTTACACCTTTTGTTTTACACTGTGATTCAGGAGGTGAGTTTTAATTCAAGCATTACTACTGTGTTAATATAACTGAAGTAAATGTTTTATCTCAAATCAAATTCCTACTGTTAATGCTTCTCAAATTAAAGTGCCCATACACTTATTTTGGCTCATTGAGCACATAACAAAACTGCTTTGCTTTACAGACCATTCAAATTCAGGAAATCTATGTCCTAAGAGCTCTAGTAGGTATCATGTTTTGAGTAGGCTACTCCTCAGAGTTAAGACAATTCGTGTCATAGGGCTCCCCTCTCTCTGATATGCCTTCTTCTAAATGTGCTATCTCTCTCATTCTCTTCTTCATGGCTACTCCCAGGCCCAATGTGTTAAAATCCCATTGGTTCTGACAATTTTCATTCCAAGGTCTTGAGCATTGTTTAATTTAGCAATAATAAAGTCCTGACCAACATATTCCAGACTCCAAGTCCCAATCAAGCTGAGTATTCTTCGATTCAAAATTTCATACAAGCTCAAATATTGTATGTTATAAGTTTCCTTCAAGGTCTGACTTCTATGTTCAATACAAGTTTTGACATTCATAGCCAGTACTTACCTCCAAGATAGGAAATTCTGTATTCTAAACTCTCTTCCAACTCCAATTTTCTTCCCTGAAAATGACCTAGAAACCAATACATTTTATGCTCTAAGGTTTCACCCAGCTGAGATGTATCAATAGTAATTTGTTTTATTTATTTAAATCTATTACGATGCAAATGTGTTTTATCAATAAAATGATTTAAAATCCTATGTATTTAACAGCTTTTCTTAAAAGAAAACAGCATATTAATTATCATTAACTGTAATATAAACAGCAGATTTTATGAATGAATGAATGAACTTCATGGAATTGCTTGTTTTCAGTGTATGTAGAAGTGGTTTTGTTTTTTTTTTTTGTTTATTTTGTAAGCTACTCAAAAAATAAACAATACTTTCACCATAAACTTTTGGCTCTATGGTTGAGGATATGAGGATTTAAAAAACAAAACAAAACATTATCATGGGGCTAATATGAATTAAATTGGAATAAATCATTAATTTCACATAAAAATCTATTTTGTTCTAGTTTTTTTTAATTTAACTAGAACTTTCCAACATTTGGGCCCATGAAGAATATATATTAAAAAAAAAGATGCCTCCTATTTATGATATTTTGCATTCTAAGGAACCTTCAGAGATGATGATTTATCTTCTCAAAGCCCTAGCAGCTCCCATTGCCATTGAGGACATTCCTATTTTTGACATTTTCTGTTGAAAGGCAGTTCCTCTCTCTGACATCCCTTCATCTAAATATTCTCCCACCTCTCTCATTCTCTTCTCCATGGCTACTCCCAGGCTTGACATGCTGTGTGGTCAAATCCCACTGCTTCCATTATCAGCCCAAGAACATCACCCACTCCCTCTGTTCTACTCTCTCCCAACACTGACATTCAAATTATATAGCACCATCCAGTTTAGGAATCTGGATTTGAAATTTCCTTCAAGCACAGATATTCTAGGTTCTAAGTGTTGTCCCTGATTCTATATTCTGGCTTTTCCATCCAATCCAAGTTTTGATATTCATAGCTGTGACTTCCCTCCTAGCTAGGAAATACTATATTCTAAATTCTCTGAGACCTCCAAAATTCTTCCCTGAAAATCATCCTGAAGCTCAGACATGCCAGGTTCTAAGGACATCTCCAGACCTGGCCTTCTCCTTACTAAGGCCACAAGCACCACGAACCTAGAAGGGATTTTTTGTTCCTTTAATTTTTTCAATTATATTGATTTTAGTACCCATCACTTGAGCCTGACCATTATGCTAATTTCAAAGCACAAATCGTATTCCTTTCAAGTCCAAGGACTTTGAACCTTTCCTATTTGTCTAGGTGTTGGGAAAACTGGGTTTTCACTCAAAGCATCACTGCTGTGCTGATATAAATTATTAATCTCATACCAAAATATACTTTTTTCTTGTTTTTTTTAATTACCTGGTCCTTCTCTATAATTTGAGCCACTGAGCACATAACTAAGAAACCTCCTTCCCAACCACAATATTTTGTGTTCCAGACCTGAAGATTTACCATCTCGTGGCACACTCACCTTTGACATTCTCTGCCTTCAAGGCCCCTCTGACTTCTGACATTCTGTGTTCTAAGTGCTCTCCTACCTCTGCCAATCTCCACTCTGTGGTTCCTCCCATTCTTGGCCTTCTGTGTTGTTGGGTTCCACTGGTCTGGAATTTTCTTTTCTCAGGCTCTAGACATTTCTCACTTGCTGTCTTAAGGTCCCTCCCAATGCTGTTAGGGCAGGTTCTAGTGCTCCATCTTGGTTTAGAAATTCCACACAACTCAAACAATCCCTGTTCTAAGTGACCTCCCAATTCTGATATTCTGACTTCTATGTATATTCCAAGTTCTTACATCCAGAGGCCTTACTGTCCTACCAGCTCCACAATGTGATATTTTAGGTTCTCTCCCACCTCCAAGCTTCTGGGGCATCTCAAAGCCCAGACACTCAATGTTCCAAGGAACCTCTAAGTCCTGACATTTTATGTTCTAAGGCCTCATCATACTATGACTGAACAATACACAGGTGCTTAACGAATACGATAATTTCAAAGCACAAGTGGTATTCTTTTAAAAGCAGTGTACATAACTTATTTTTTTCCAAAAATACACAATATTCATTATGATTATAGTAATATGAAGAACAGTCTTTATCAATGCAGAAACTGCATGAAATTACATTGTTTTTGGTGTGAATTGGGGGGGAGGGTGTGGTTGATAGCCAAAAAATAAATAAATAGTTCTTTTGCCATACTCTATAGTCTGTGTAGTTGAGGATGTGAGTTTTTTTTTTTTTTAAGAATCACCAGTGGGCTAATCTATATAAAATTAAAATAAATGATTAGTCTCCTAAGAAAAATCTACTTTCTTCTTATTTTTAAAATAATTACCTAGAACTGGCCAATATTTTGACCCATTAAGCATATATATAAAAACAAGTCATTGCCACTTACAGTATCTTCAATTCTAAGGTCCCTCCCAGAGCTATGAATTTATGTTGTCAGAGTCCTCCCAGCATCACCTATGATAGATGTTAGGACACTCCAACTACTGATCTTTTGTGTTCTAAAAGACCTCTTCACCCCGATGTTCCTTCTTCTGAATGTTCTCCTCCTTCTCTCATTCCCTTCTCCATGGCTATTCCCAGGCCCGACATTCTATAGACTAAAATTCCACTGCTTTTCACAATTCTCAGCCTCAAAAAGTCTCTCTGTTCTAGTTACTACCTACACTGACATTCCAGCTTCTGTACCCTCATCCAGGTCAGGATGTTGGATTAGAAATTTCCTTCACACTCAGACCTTCTAGGTTTGAAATGCCCTCCCTGATCTCATTTTCCATTTTGATTTGGGCCCTTCAGAGGTAGGACTGTTAAGAAATGTTGTACAGTATTCTAAGCTTTTGTCCATTTCCAGCATTTTCTCTTGAAAGGTACCTGGAGGGGCAGCTAGGTAGTGCAGTGGATAGAGTACTGGCCCTGGAGTCAGGAGGACCTGAGTTCAAATCTGACCTCAGACACAAAACACTTACTAGCTGTGTGACCCTGGGCAAGTCACTTAACCCCAATTGCCTCATCAAAAAGAAAAAAAAAAAAGAAAGGTACCTGGAAGTACTCCACAGCATTCAAGGTTCTAAGGACTCTCCCAGCCCTGACAGTTTTTATTCCAAGGGTGTACCCTGCTGTGGTCTAAAAGGATTTTTTTCCCCAAATTTTAATTTATTTGGATATTACTACACTGCATTCTTGCTGATGTAATGATTTCAAAGTATATGTGTGTCCCTTTCCTTAGTACCTTATTTATTTGTGAAAAAGACTCTATACTGATTATCATAAATGTAATAACAACAGCAGTCTTTACCAAAGAAGGAATTGCGTGGAATTGCATTTGTTTGTGTGTAAGTTTTTGTTTTTCTAAGGTTTTTTGGCTAGCCATTAAATAGACAGAACTTTCACCACACCCTTTTGGCAGTATGGTTGATGATATGAGAGGGTTTTGTGTGTGTGTGTGTGTGTGTGTGTTGTGTTTTTTTTTAATATCATGACTTTAAATTGGAATACGTTTTCAATCTCATGAAAAATATACTTTTTTTGTTTTTAAATTTAATTAGAACTGGCCAATATTTTGGTCCACTAAGAATATGTGACAAAATAAAATCTTCCCTTTTATGATATTTTCCATTTTGAAGAATCTCCAGAGTAGATGATTTATCTTCTAAGAACCTTCCCAGAAATCCCATGCCATGGTATTGAAGACACTCCTATTTCTGATATTCTGAGTTCTAAGGAGTTTCCTCACTCTGATATCCTATCTTCTAAGTGCTCTTTTAACTCTCTCATTCTCTTCTCTGTGGCTACCCTTAAGCCTGGCATCCTGGGCGCTAAAATCGTCCTGCTTCTGACAATTTCCATTCTCAGCCTCTGAACATCTCCCACTCTCTGTTCTAATCTTTCCCAAAACTAACATTCCAGCTTCTACAGCCTCATCGAGCTCCAGATTCTGGATTAGAAATTTCCTTCACACTCAGACATTCTTTGTTCCAAATGTCCTCCTATATCTAATATACTGGCCTCACTTTCCATTCAAAATTGGGACATTCAGAGGTGGGTCTTATCTCCTAGTTAGGAAATTCTGAATTCAAAAGTTCTCAGTCACCTCCAACATTCTCCCCAGAAAGATATCTGGAAACATTCCATAGCATTCAATGTTCTAGGGAACTTCTCAGCTCTAATATTTCGTTCTAAGGCTACACTGAGCTATGATCTATAACTTTTTTTCCCCTTCAGTTTTTCAGTTTATCTGAATATTATTACCATGCTCTCACATGTCTTCCTGATAAATGTTTTTGAAGTATAAGTGGTATCCTTTTTAAATCCTCTGTGGGGAACAACTTGGATTTTTGCTAAAAAGTCTCTATATTGATTATTATTAATAGTAATAACAAGAGCAGTCTTTACCAAAGAAAGAACTGCATGGAATTGCACTGGATTCCATGAGAAGGTTTTTTGTTATGTGGGGTTATTTGAGCAAGGCAAAAAATACTACTTTCATCTTACCTTTTTGACTGTGTGGTTGAGAAGGTGAGTTTTTTTTAAAGCATCACTACTGAATAATATAATTAAAGTTGAGTAATAATATAAATAAAGATGAGGAAACTAAGGCAAATAGAGTAAATGATCTCATATAAAAAAAATCTAATTTCTTCTTTTTCAATTAACTAGGACTGGCCAATATTTTGGTTTACTAAGAATATATATATATATGTAAAGAAATCCTTGCTCTTTTCATATTTTCTTTTCTAAGAACCCTTCCAGAGCTAAGGATTTATGTTCTCAGAGCCCTCCCAGTTATGGCATATGGAAGTTTTAGGATACTTCAAGCTTGACCTTTTCTCTTCTAAGAGCTCTTCTGGCTCTGATATCCTTTCTTGTGAATATTCTTCAATCTCTCTCCTTCTCTTCTCCATGGCTACTCCAAAGTTGACATTCTGTGTGCTGAAATCCTACTACTTCCGAAAATTTCCATTCTCATCCCAAGAACATGTCCAGCTTTCTCTGGTCTAGCCCCTCCCAACACTGACATCCAGCTCAGAATTCTGGATTCGAAATTTCCTTCAATCACAGACATTCTAGGTTCTAAGTGTCTTTCCAGATCTGATATTCGGGATTCACTTTCCATTCCAAATTGGGACAGAGGTGGAACTAACCTCCTAACTAGGCAATTCTGTATCCTAAACTCTCAGCCTCGTCCAACTTTCCCCCATAAATGGTACCTGGTAGTGCTCCATAACATTCAATGTTCTAAGGACCTGCCCAGCTCCAACATATTTTGGTCGAAGGCTGAATGCTACCATGGTTGAGAAGGTTTTTTTCTTTTTTTTTTTTTCATTTCAAGTGTTTTGTTTATTTGCATATTATTATACTGCACATGTATCTTCCTTATATAATGTTTTAGATGTATAAGTCATATCCCTTTGAAATCTTCTATAAAGAACAACTTGTTTATTTGCCAAAAAGACTCTATATTGATTATCATTAATAGTAATAACAATAGTTTTTTTTTTTAAACCAAAAAAGGAACTGCATGGTATTGCATTTGTTTTAGTGTACAAGTTTTTGGCTTTTGGGTTTTTTTGGCTCATTATTAAATAGATTATACTTTCAGTATACTATTTTGGCAGTGTGGTTGAGAATGTGAGGTTTTTTTTTTTAAGTATTACCACTGGGCTAACAAATTAAAATTTAAAAAATTGTTAATCTCCCATGAAAAATGTATTTCTTTTTTTAAAATTTCATTCAAACTGGCCAATATTTTGGCTTACTAAGAATATATAATAAAATGAAAACTTCAAACTTATGATATTTTCTATTCTGAGGACCCTCCAGATCTGTTCATTTATCTTCTAAGAGACCTCCCAGCAATCACATACCATGGTACTGAGGACACTCCTATATCTAATATCTTTTGTTCTAAGGCAGGGTTGGGGAACCTGCAGCCTTTGACAGTCAAAGGGCCACACTTGAGGACCTTGAGCGCTACATGTGGCCTCGAGGCCGCAGGTTCCCCAACCCTGTCGTAAGGGTTTTTCTTGCTTTGATATCCCTTATTCTAAGGGCTCCCCTACCTCTCTCATTCTCTTCTCCATGGCTACTCCCAAGCCTGACATTCTGTGGGCTGAAATTCTATTGATTCTGACCATTTCCATTCTCAGCCTCTAAAGATCTCCCACTCTTTCCTTTCTAGTTCCTAGACTCTGATATTTCAGATTCTACTGCCTCATTCAACTCAGAATTCTAGATTTGAAATTCCCTTCAAGCTCAGATATACAAGGTTCTAAGTGCCAACCTTGATTTGAAATTCTGGCTTCACTTTCCATTTCAATTCAGGACATTCAGAGGAGGGACTTATATCCTAGCTAGGACATTCTGTATTCTAACCTCTCAACCACCTTCAGTATTCCACCTTGAAAGATACTGGGAAGTACTCCATAACATTCAAGATTCTAAGAATTTTCCCAGTTCTGACATATTTATTTTGCTATGGCCTAGAAGTTTTTATTTTTTATTTATTTGAATTTTATACTGCACGTGTGTCTTGCCTATATAATGATTTTAAATCTAAGTTATATCCCTTTGAAATCCTCTGTACAACATACCTTGCTTATTTTCTAATTTGATTATCAATAACAGTAATAACAATAGCGATCTTTACCTCCAAAAGAACTGCATGGAATTTTTTTTTTTTTACATGTAGGTGTTTTCAGTTTTTTTTGACTAGGAAAAAAAAATGGACAGTATGTTCACTATACCCTT
The DNA here is from genome assembly GCF_900497805.2 of Vombatus ursinus. Lineage (NCBI taxonomy): Eukaryota > Metazoa > Chordata > Mammalia > Diprotodontia > Vombatidae > Vombatus > Vombatus ursinus. Next base: position 193,235 of record NW_020954664.1, on the reverse strand, counting down.
TTGGCTATGTGATTCAAGGTCAGCTTTTTTTCTTTTTAAAGCATCACCACTGGGCTAATACATATTTTTATCGTTGTTGAGTCATTTTCAGTTGTGTCTGACTCTTCGTGACCCCATTTGGGGTTTTCTTGGTAAAGATACTGAAGCAGTTTGCCATTTCCTTCTCCAGCTCATTTTACAGATGAAGAAACTAAGACAAATAGAGTTAACTGACTTGCCCAGAGTCACACAGCTAGTAAGTGTCTGAGGTCACATTTGTACTCAGGGAGATGGTTTTCCCTGACTCCAGGTTGGGCACTCTATCTACTGCAGCACCACCTAGCTCTCCTAATATATATTAAATTAAAATAAATTATTAATGTCATAGGAAAAACCTACAATCTTGTTTTTTACCATTAGCTAGAATTGGACAATCTTTGGCCCAAGAATATATATTAATGTAAATCTTTGTCATTTATGACATTTTCCATTCTAAGGCTCCTCCTAGAGCAAAAGATTTATGTTCTCACAACTCTTAACAGTTAACATGTATGGTGGTTTTTAGGACACTCTAAGATCTGGCCTTTTGTGTTATAGGGGTCTCTTCTCACTCTGATATCCATTCTTCTAAGGGCTCTCCTATTGCTCTCATTCTATTCTCTATGGCCACTCCAAAAGCTCACATTCAGTGTGCTAAATTCCCACTGCTCCTGACAATTTCCATTCTTTTTTTTAGGCAATTGGGGTTAAGTGACTTACCCAGGGTCACACAGCTAGTAAGTGTTAAGTGTTTGGTCTGAGGCCGGATTTGAACTCAGGTCCTCCTGACTTCAGGGCCAGTGCTCTATCCACTGTGCCACCTAGTTGGCCCGACAAGTTCCATTCTCAGCCCATCAACATCTCCTATTTTCTCTCTTCTAGTCCCTCCCAACACTGACATTCTAGCTTCTACAGCCTCATCCAGCTTGGATTCTGGATTGGAAATTTCCTTCAAGCTCAGCTATTCTAGGTACTAAGTGCCTTCCCTGATCTAATATTCTGGCTTCATTTTCCATTCCAAATCAGGACATTTAGAGTTGGGACTCACCTCCTAACTAGACCTTTCTGTATTCTATGCTCTTGGCCACCTCCAACTTTCTGCCTTGGAAGGTAGTTGGAATTACTCCCTAATATTCAATCTTCTAAAGACCTTCCCAGCTCTGACAATTTTGGTTCTGAGTCCACATCCTCTTAAGATTTATAAGGATTTGTTCTTCACTTTTTTATTGATTGATTATTACAATGTATATAGGTCTTACAGGTATAATGATTTAGGGAAAAAAATTATATCCATTATAACTCTTTGGTAAGTAACAACTAGGTTTTGGGGGGTCGAAATACTTTATATTCATTATCATTAATAGTAATATCAATAGCAGGCTTAACCAAAGGCAGAATTACATGGAATTGCATTTGCATTGGTATATAGCCATTTTTATTTTTTTTTTTAGATAGTCAAAACATAGACAATGTAGTCACTAAACTTTTTCAGCTATAATGGAGGATTTGTTGTTGTTTAACATCACCACTGGGCTAATATATCATCATTTGGAATAAATGATTAATTTTGTATGAAAAATATACTTTCCTTTCATTTTTTTAGGCAATTGGGGTTAAGTGACTTGCCCAGGGTCACACAGCTAGTAAGTGTCAAATGTTTGGTCTGAGGCCGCATTTGAACTCAGGTCCTCCTGACTTCAGAGTAGGTGCTCTATCTATTGCGCCACTAAGCTGCCCCCTTTCCTTTCATTTTTAAAATCAACTAGAACTGGCCAATATTTTTGCCCACTAAGAAGATATGCATGAAAATAAATCCTTGCCATTTATGAAATTTTTCAATCTAAGGCTCTTTCCTAAGCTGATGATTTATACTATCAGAGCCCTCTCAGCTAACACATATGGTGGTTTTGAGAACACTCCCCATTCTGACCTTTTGTCTTCTATGGCTTCTCCTGTAAACGTTGTCCATTTTAAATCCTCTGTACAGAACAACTGTTTTACTTGCTAAAAAGCCTTTATATTGATTATACTTAAAAGCAAAAATAATAGCAATCTTTCCTACAGAAGAAACTGAATGGATTTGCATTTTAATCAAGGGAAGGTTTTTAGCTATGGGGTGATTATTTTGGTAGCCAAAAAAAAAAATTACTTTCACCATACCCTTTTGGCTGTGTGGGTGAGGATGTGAGCTTTTTTTGAACATATTACCACTAGGCTAATCTATAATAAATTGCAATAAATTATTAATCTCAGAGGAAAAGTCTACTTTCTTCTTTTTTTAATTAACTAGAACTGCCCAATATTTTTGACCACTAAGAGTATGTATTTAAATAAATTCTTGCCATTTATGCTATTTTCCATTAAAGGCTCCTATCAAAGCTCATAATTTATGTTCTCAGAAACCCCCCACTATCACATAGGGTGACTTTGAGGACAATGCATGTTCTGACCTTTTGTATTCTGGCCTTGTTCCTTCTTCTGAGAACTCATCTCTGTCTCTCTCATTCTCTTTTTCATGCCTACTCCCAGGCCTGACATCCTGTGTGCTAAAATTCTACTGTTTCTGGCAATTTTTATTCTCTGCCTCTGAATTTCTCCTACTTTCTCTGTTCTAAAATCTTTCCTATTCTGATATTGGAGGGCTTTTTCCCCAGTTTGTTTGTTTTGGCTAACCAAAAAAAACAGATATACCCTTGAGGTTTTGGGGTTGAGAATGTGAGAATTTTTAAAAAGTTATCACCACTGCACTAATATACATTAAATTGGAATAAAACATTAATGTCACACCAAAACAAATCTACTTTTTTCTTGTTTTATTAATTTACTAGAACTAGCCAATACTTTGGGCAACTAAATATATATGAATGTAATAAGTCCTTGCCATTTATGAGATCTTCCATTCTAAGGTCCCTTCCAGAGCAGATAATTTATGTTCTCAGAGCCCTCTTAGCTATCACATAGGGTAGTTTTGAGGACATTACACATTCTGACTTTTTGTATTTTAAGGGATCTCTTTGTTCTGACATCCCTCATTCTAAAGCTCTCCTTCTTTTCTCGTTCTCTTCTCCATGGCTATTCCCAAGCCTGACATTTTACGGGAGAAAATCCCACTGCTTCTCATAATTTCCATATTCAGTCCCTGAACATCTCCTACTCTTTCTGTTCTAATCCCTCTCAACACTGACATTCCTGCTTTTATAACTTCATCTCACTGGATTCTGGATTTGAAATTTCCTTCAAGCTTAGACAGTCCAGTGGCCTCCCTGTTTTAATATTCTTGCTTCATTTTCCACTCCAAATTGGAACATTTACAGGGGTGACTTGCCCCTTAGCTAGGACATTCTGTATTCAAAAATCTCAGCCACCTCCAATTTCCCCCCTTTGAATGATAACTAGAATGTTAGACATTCAGTGTTCCAAGGACCTTCCAAGATATTAGATTTTTGGTTCTAAGACCATACTGTCCTGTGATATCATAAACTGGTTTTTTCTTTCAGCTTTTGGATTATTGTTACAATGCACATGTATGTATTATTGATAAAATGATTCCAAAACATGTCTTCTCCCTTATAAGTCATCTCTAAGTAACACCTTGCTTTTGTGACCAAAAATACTCTACATTGATAATTATTAATAGCAATAATAATAGCAGTCTTTACCAAAGAAGGAACTTCATGGAATTGCATTTGTTTTGGTGTGTAGGTTTTTGGATTTGTGGGATTTTTTTCAAGCTAGCAAAAATATAGACAGTACTTTCACCATATCCTTTTGGCTCTGTGGTTGAGGATGTGAGATTTTTTTTAAACCATCACTACTGGGAACAAATTATTAAATCTCATACAAAAGAGCTACTTTATTCTTGTTTTTTTAAATATTAACTAGCACTTATTAATATTTTAGCCTACTAAGAATAAATTGCCATTTATGAGATTTTCCATTCTAAGGCCCCTTCCAGTGCTGATGATGCTCTCAACAGCCCTCCCAGGTATCAAATCTGGTAGATTTCAGAGCACTTCAAGATCTGACTTTTTGTGTTCTAAGGGAAATCCTCACTCTGACATCTCTTCTTCCAAGTGCTCTCCTAACCCTCTCATCATCTTCTTCATGGCTATTCTCAGGCCTGACATTTTGTGTGCTAAAATCCCGCTGCCTCAGAACATCTCCAACTCTCTGTTCTAGTCACTCACAATTGTGGCTTTGTAGCTTCTAGACTCTCATCCATCTCAGGATTCTAGATTAGAAATTTCCTTCAAGCTCAGACATTCTAGGTTCTAAGTGCCTTCTCCCCATCTGATATTCTGGCTTCACTTTCCACTCACATTTGAGATATTCAGAGGTAGGACTTAAATCCTAGCTAGGAAATTCTGTATTCTAAACCCTTAGTCGCCTCCAACTTTCTCCCTTGAATGGTACCTGAAAACCCAGACATTCAATATTCTAAGGACAATCCAAGACATGTCATTTTTATATCTAAAGAAATACCTTTGTGCAAGCTATAAGGTTTCTGGTTTTTGTTTTTTGGGGGTTTTTTGGATGATCAGATTATCATTACAATGCACATATTTCTTTCTGATAGGTCAATTTTGAAACATAAATCTTCTCAAGTCCTCTTTATATAACAACTTGTTTTTGTGGCTAAAAATACTCTATATTACTTATCAATAACAGTAATATTAACAGAACTCTTTAGCAAGGAAGGAACTGCATGGGATTGCATTATTCCTGTGTGAAGTTTTTTTAAAAATTTTTCTGTTTTTTTTGACTGGCCAAAAGATTGACATTACTTTCACCATATGTTTTGGCTCTGTGGTTGAAGATGCGAGATTTTTATTTTTTGTTAAGGCCTCAAATTATCAAAGTCACATACAAATTGATTTTCTTCTTTTTTCATTTACCCAGAACCAGTCAATATTTTAGCGCACTAATAACATATGTGTTTATTTCACCCTTGCCACTTATATTTTGCATTCTAAGGCCCATCCAGAGTGGATGATTTGTGTTCTCAGAGCCCTCCCAGCTATGATGCACGAAAGTTTTTAGAACACCCCAACAAGATCAGACCTTCTGTGTTCTAAGGGGTCTCTCCCTCTGATGCCTCTTCTAAGTATTTTCCTACCTTTCAAACTCTCTTCTGCATAGCTACTCCAAACTCTGATATTCTGTGTGCTAAAATTCCACTTTCTGAAAACGTCCATTCCCAGCCTCTGAACTTTACCTCTCTCTTATTTAGTCCCTCACAGTTTTGACTTTATAGTTTCTACTGTGTCTTACAGCTCAGTATTCTAGATTTGAAATTTCCTTTAAACTCATACATAGGGACAGCTAGGTGGTGTAGTGAATAGAGCTCTGGCCTTGGAATCAGGAGGACCGGAGTTCAAATCCAGCCTCAGACACTTAATACTTACTAGCTGTGTGATCCTGGGCAAGTCACTTAATCCTGATCGCCTCACCAAAAAGCAAAAAAACAAAAAAAAAAACAAAACCATAAATTCATACATTTTATTTTCTAAGTATCTTCCCTCATCTGATAGTCTGACTTTGCTTCCCATTCCAAAATGGAACTTTCAGATGTGGGACTTAACCTCAGAGTTAAGAAATTCTGTGTTGTAAGCTCTTGGCCACATCCATGATTCCCCCTTATTATATTTGTGATCTTTTTGATTCTAAGGCCTCTTTCAGAGCAGCACATGATTTATGTTCTCAAACCACCACCCTACCCCTTCCCCCAATATGGATCTAAAGAAACTCTACTGTGATTTGTAATTTTTTTCTTCAAGTTTTTTTTTTGCTTTTTAGCATTGGACTATTACGAACTTCTCATCTGTGACACCTTTGGTTCTAAGACCACATCCTCCTATAATTTTTAATTTTATATTTTTTTTACTTTTTATTGATTATGTTATTGTTATTATAATGTACATGGGTATTACAGATATACTGATTTTTTAATTTTTTTTTAGATATACTAATTTTTGAAACATATGCTGTGTCCCTTTTAATTCTTCTTTATGTAATACCTTATTTAGTGGCCCAAAAGACTCTATATTCTTTATTATTAATTGCAATATTAATAGCAGTCTGTTCCAAAGAAGGAAATACGTGGAATTGCATTTCTTTCTGAGTGCCAGTATTTTAGGTTTGGGGGATTTTTATGTAGCAAGTCAAAAATAGTACTTCCACCATACCTTTTTGGCTATGTGGTTGAAGATGTGATTTTTTTTTAAAAAAGCACCACCCCCAGTCTAATCTATAACTAATTGTAATAAATTATTAACCTCATAGGAAAAGTCTACTTTCTTCTTAATTTTTAAAAATTAATTAGAACTGGCCAATATTTTGGCCACTAAGATGTAGATTTAAATAAATCATTGCCATTTCTGGTATTTTCTATTATGAGCTCCTTCCAAGGTTGATGATCTATGTTCTCAGAGCTCTTTTTAGGCCACTTCAAGTTCCAACCCTTTGTGTTCTAAGGTCTCTCTCTGCTCTGATAGCCCTACTTCTAAAATGCTGTCATAGCTCTTTCATTCTCTTCTCCATGACTACTTCCTGGCCTGATATTGAGTGCTAAAATTCCACTTCTTCTGATCATTTCCATTCTCAGCTTCTGATTTCTTCTTTTTCTCAATTTTTTTTTACTTTATTAAAATACTGAATTTATTTCACATGTATACTTTGTCTCCACACCATTTCCATTTGTCTGACCACCACTACTGCTATGCCCTATCATAATATTCCATACATACTTAAATGAAGCAAAGGGTGGAGGTTCCATCTATGAAAATTAAATGGGCATTTTGGACAACACATTCTTGCAAAGTAATCTGAAGGACATTTATCCAACACAGTAGGGAAAGTTCTCACTCTGCATTATAAAAAGGAAAGCCAGATATCAACTATTACAGAAATAAGACAGAAAGTTTCAACTGTTACAGAAATAAGACAGAAAATTTTTAACAAACTGTTCAAACTTATTTTCTTAAAGAGATTTCCTCCATGGCCAGAGATCTTGAATAGCCTCCTGATCAGATGTCCGGAAACAATTCTTTACAAAGTTGATGAATTTGCCTTCCACTTTTGGGAGGGAACCACTCTTTTCAACGCTTGCCTGCATTTTTGTTTTAATATCCTCTAGAGAAGTGGGTCCTTTCGGAGTCTCGGGAGTCTTGTCCTGCTTTTTGAAGGATTTTTGACCTTTTGATTTTGGTGTGGACGGTTTTAAATTTTTTCCATTCTGGTTTGATTTTTGTGCATTTTTTGCTGCAGTATCACAAACAGATTTCTTCAGTGGAGGAATCTTTTCTTCACTTTCCTCATCTTCAAAGTCATCATCATCAACATCTTCATCATCATCTTCATCTTCTTCAGATAGTTTTACCTTTCTCTATGGAACCTTGCTACCAACTCCAGGAGCAGATCATTTGCCAGACATATTTAAGAGTTTCATATCATCCTCTTCGTCATCTGATTCTGCATCTTCCTCCAGCGCTACCAGGTGCTGGTCCCTCACATGTACAGGTCCTGAACCACATTTCAACCACAAAACCACTGGTGGTGTAATTTCAAAGCCATCTAGAGAAATCGTAGGTGCACGGACATTTTCAAAGATGCCAGTGTTACTTTAATCGGATTGCCTTCATAGTTCAGTGCCTCTGCTTCAACAATATGCAATTCATCATTTGCACCAGCTCCTAAACTCACAGTCCTCAATGACAACTGGTGCTAATTTTCATCATTGTCTACCTTAAAATGATACTCTTTGTCAGCCTTTAGTTCACAACCAAAGAGAAAATTCTGGGGCCAGAAGGTGCTCATATCCATTTCCATTGAGTCCTCCACTTCAGCAGCAATACTGAGGTGAGCAGAGCAGTGGGGAGAGGAGAGTAGTGAGGCAGAAGAAAAGAATGGCTCTGGCTCCTGAGGGGCTCTGCTCAGGACGGAATCACACCAAGAACTTCTCAGTTCTAAAGACCCTCCTCAATCTGATATTGAGGTTCTAAGGCCTCCTCCATTTCAGGATTCTGGATTTAATATTTCCACTAAACTTAAACATTCTCTGTTCTAAATGTTCTTCCAGATCTTACCTGCCTTCTCTGTCCAATTTCAAGTTTTGACATTCAGAGCTGCAACCTCCATCCTACCTTGTAAAGTTCTATATTCTGTGTTCTCTGTGCCTTCCAATATTCTTCCCTGAAAATCATCTTGAAGGCCAGACATGTTGTGTTCTAAGGGCACTTCTAAAACTGTAGTTCTAGTTTTTAAAACCAAAACATCCTCAGATATGCAAAGGTTCATTTATACATTTAACTTTTTGAATTTTATTGATTTCAGCACACTTGGCTTCTGCCTTATTAAAATGACTTCAAAGCACACATCCTCTTCCTTTTAATTCCAAGGACCTAACACCTACTCCCCCCACCACTTCCTGCCCAACTTCACAAAATACTCCACTATCATTATCATTAAGAGGGATATTAACACCTGTCTTACTTGATGAAGGGACTGCAGGCTGTTACAACTTTTTCATTTCTTTTATAGATTGCATTGTTTTGGTGTGCCTTTGGGGGTTTGTTGGTACAGAAAAAAATAAACAGAACTTTCATCATACCCTTTTGGCTCTGTGGTTACAGATGTGAGATTTTTTTAAAGCATCAATAGTTGGTTAAGCTATATTAAATTGGAATAAATTATTAATCTCATGAAAAATCTGTATTCTTTTTAAAAAATTACCTAGAACTGGTCAATATTTTGGTACTCTAAGAATATGTATTAAAATAAATCCTATCCATTTATGATATTTTCCATTCTAAGGACCCTGCCAAAGCTGAGAATTTATGTTGTCAAGAGAATTTCCAACTATCCCCACGATTGTTTTTAGGATATTCCATCGTCTGACATTTTGTATTCTAAGAGATCTCCTTGCACTAATGTCCTTACTTGGAAATGCTTTAGTTACTCTCTCATTTCCTTTCCCATGGCTACTCCAAGTCCTGACATTCCATGTGGTGAAGTCCCACTGCTTCTGACTATTTCCATTTTCCACTTCTGAACATCTCCCACTCTCTCTGTGCTAGTCCTTCACAACACTGACATTCTACCTTATGCTGCCTCATCCAGCTTAGGATTCTGGAATCAAAATTTCCTTCCAGCTCAAAAATTCTACATTTTAAATACCCTCCTTGGTCTAAAATTCTGGCTTCACTTCCCATTTTAAATAGGACATTCACAGGCAGGAATTACCCCAAGCTAGGAAATTCTGAATTCTAAATTCTCAGCAACTTCCAACATTCTGCCTCATAAGGTACCTAGAAGGATTACATATTATTTAGTGTTCTAAGGACCTTCCCAGCCCTGATAGATTTTGTTTTAAGGCTGCACCCTGCTGGTTGATTGGTTTTTGTCCTTTGTGCTCAATGATGACCAAAATGACTTCACTATGTTGGGGTCAAGATACAATGTATCTGACTATGGCTGATCAGATCAATATGAGCTCAGGAGGCTCTACCACAGGTCAGGAACAAATAGTCCATATGAACATTTGGAGTGGAGATGCCTCTCAATTTAAGCATCTCACATTTATTTTGAGTTATTTCAATTCTTCTTTGCTCATAAAGCACAGCACCTTTGTTGCCATGGGCACACCATGCCTCTGTCTCCTATGTCTAACAATTGATTCCAAAGTTCTTCCGAGAGACCTTGAGAGTGTCCTTGCATTGCTTCTTCTGACCTGTGTGTGAGCTGTTGCCTTGTGTGAGTTCTCTGTAAAATAGTTTTTTAAGCAAATGTACATTTGACATTGGAACAACGTGGCCAGCTCATTGGAGTTGTACTTTCTGCAGTAGAGTTTGAATACTTGGCAGTTCAGTTCAAGAAAAAATCTCAATACACCTTATCTTGCTAGGTGATCTTCAGACCCTTTTTAAGACAATTCAAATGGAAGCGATTCAGCTTCCTGGCATGGCGCTGGTATATAGACCAGGTTTCATAGGCATACAACAATGAGGTCAGCATAGCAGCTCTGCAGACCCTCAGTTTGGTAGGCAGTCTAATATTACTCTTCTCTCCCATGCTTCTTCAGAGCCTTCCAAACACTGAGCTAGGCTGTACCTTGCTATGATCTTGAAAGATTTCTTTAAATTTTTTTTAATTTATTGGATATCACTACAATGGACTTGTGCCTTGACAATATGATGTTTCTGAAGTATAAGTATTATTCCATTTAAATACTCTATATGGAACAACTTAATTTTGGTAAAAGACTTTATATTATCATTAATATTCATAAAAATAGCAATCTTTCCCATAGAAGGAACTGTATCAAGTTATGTTTGATTTCATTGGAAAGTTTTACTTTATAGGGGTATTGTCTTGATTGGCCAAAAAATAGGCAGTACTTTCACTGTACCTATTTGACTGTGTGATTGAGAATATGAGATTTAAAAAAAAAATTATTACCAATGGGTAATATAAATTAAGCCAAAATAAATGATTGATCTTATTAAAAAGATCTGCTTTTTTTTTGTTCGTAAAATTAACTGGAACTGGCCAATATTTTTGTCCATTAAAAAGATTTACATGAAAACTGATACTTGCCATTTATGAAATTTCCTATTCTACAGCCCCTTCCAGAGCTGATGATTTATATTCTCAGAACCCTTTCAGTTCTCACTTAGGATAATTTGGAGGCCCCTCCACATTCTGACCTTTTGTCTTCTAAGAGCTCTCCTACCTGTGGTGTCCATTTTAAGTCTTTAATACAGAACTGCTTTTTTTTTGACCCAAAAGTCACTGTATTATCATTCATAGAAATAACTACAGCAAACTTTTACATAGAAGGAAATGCATGGAATTGCATTTGATTCTGTGGGAAAGGTTTTAGTTATTGGGGGAGATTATTTTATTTTAAATATATATTAATTTTTTTGTTAATATTTCCTAATTGGTTAAAAATTTTTTTAACATTCTTTCTTTTTCTAATTTTGAATTCCAAATTCTCTCCCTCCTTCCCCTTCCCTACCCCTTGAGAAGGCAAATAATAGGATGTCAATTACACATGTGAAGTCATACAAAACATATTTCCATAATAGCTATGTTGCAAAAGAAAATATACACACATATACAAAACAAGAAAAAAGAGAAATTTTAAAAAGAATGTTTCAATATGCTCTCAGAGTTCATTAGTTTTCTCTTTAGAGGCGGATAACATTTTTCATCATGGGTCCTTTGGAATTGTCTTAAATAATTGTCTTTATCAGAGTAGGTAATTATTTCACAGTTGATCATTGTTACAATGTTGCTGTTGCTGTTGATAAGGTTCTCCTGGTTCTGCTTATTTCACTTTGCATCAGTTCATATAAGACTTCCCAGGTTTTTCTGAAACCATCCTGCTTGTGATTTCTTGTTCAGCCATTCCCCAAGTGATGGGCATCCCTTGAGTTTCCAATTCTTTGCCACCACAAAAAGAGCTGCTATAAATATTTTCTGTACAAAGTGGTCCTTTTCTATTGTGGGGGGGGTGGGATTATTTTGGTAGTGTTGCAAAGAAACAATATTTTCACTCTACCCTTTTGGTTGTGTGGTTGAGGATGTGATATTTCTTTTTTGAAAGCATCACCACTGGGCTAATCTATAATAAATTGTAATAAATTATTAATCTCCAAAGAAAAGTCTACTTTCTTATTTTTAAAAATTAACTAGAACTAGCCAATATTTTTGGCTACTAAAAGTATATTTTAAAATATATTTTTGTTATTTATGATATTTTCCATTATAAAGTCTCTTCTAGAGCTAAGGATTTGTGTTCTTAGGCTGCTCTCCTCTCCCTCTCTGATGGAGTATGGGCCCAAGACAGGACCCTCCAAAAAAAAAAAACAAAACCCTTCCTTGAACCCTGTTTGAACTTTTACCTGGTCAAGGAAGTCTAGCAGTCCTCTGAAGTTATTCTTATTCTTATTCCTATCAACTGACTCTTCTTTATCACCTAGGCTTTATCTCCCAATTCTTTATTACCCTAATTAAGCCTAGCCTTCCATTGTCTATTACTGGCTTAATAGCCCTAGGTTATACTTCTCATCCTTGATCTTATCCAGACTCCATTCAACCTCCTAGACACTCCCATCTGGATTCTCCCAGGACCCTACTCCCAGTCACCCTAGCTTCAAAATCCTCCTCCCAGTCTCTCCTCCAGTCACTCCCAACTACTTGGTCATTCCTAGATCCCTCTTATAGTCTTCTTGTATATAAGATCCATCCTGTCTACCATTTAGGGGCCCATCTTTACAGGTATCACAAATGGTCAGATCCCTTAAGAATCTGGCCTATATGATTCATCTTTAATAAACCTTGTCTTTGGCTAATAGAAGGCTTGGGCTGAATTCTTTCAGGCAGGACTCACATGTCATGATTTTGGGGTCTCAGCACCCCTAAACCTCTAGACCTCAACACCTCTACCCTCACACCAGCTATCACATATAGTGGTTTTTAAGGATAATCTAGGTTGTGACATTTTGTATTCATCTCTAATGTCTCTCCTCCATCTAATATCCCTTTTTCTAAGGGCTCTCCTACTTCTTTCATTTTCTTCTTTTAAAAAAAAATTAATATTTTATTTTCTCCCAATTACATATAAAACAATTAACATTCTTTTAAAATTTTTGAGTTTAAATTCTCTCCCTCTCTCCCCATCCCACCACCATTGAGAAGGCAAGCAATTTGATATAGGCAATATATGTAAAGTCCTGAAAAATATATTTCCATGTTAATCATGTTGTGGAAAAAAAAAAAACAGACAAAATGTCCCCAAGAAAAATAAAAAAGTATGCTTTGATCTGCATTCATTTTTCATTAGAAGTCCTTAGGAACTGTCTTGGGTTATTGTATTGCTGAATAGCTAAGTCATTTACAATTGACCATCATACAGCATTGCTGTTACCATATACAATGTTCTCCTGGTTCTGTTCTTTTCACTTTGCATCAGTTCATGTAAGTTTTTTCAGGTTTTTCTGAGAACATCCTGCTTATCATTTCTTATAGCACAATAGTATTCCATTACATTCATAGACAACAACTTGTTTAGCCATTCTCCAATTACTAGATATCCCCTCAATTTCCAATTCCTTGCCACCACAAAAAGAGCTTCTATAAATATTTTTGTATATAGGTCCTTTTCCTTTTCATTTTTTATCTCTTTGGGATACAGACCAAGGTGGTATTGCTTGGTTAAAGGGTATATATGGTTTTATAGTCCTTTGGGCATAGTTCCAAATTACTCTACAGAATGGTTGAATCAGTATACAACTTCACCAACAGTGCATTAGTGTCTCAATTTTCCCATATCCCCTCTAACATTTGTGATTTTCCTTTTCTGTCATATTAATCAATCTTATAGGTGTGGAGTGGTAGCTCAGAATTGTTTAAATTTTCATTTCTCTAATCAATAGTGATTTAGAACATTTTTTTCATTTAACAATAGATAACTTTGATTATTTTAGACTGAGTTTCACTTTCACTCCAGTGCAACAGACCTTTCCAGCCAAGCTTTTAAGTTATCTTGGGCTGGAAAATTGTTTTACCCTGTCTTTTTGTGAGTTCTGCCACTCCAGAATTTGTTTTAAGGTATTATTTAAAGTTGTTTGGAGAAGTTTTGGGGAGAGTTCAGGTGAATCCCTGCCTGTTTTCTGCCATTTTGGCTCCACTCCCTTTCATTCTCTTCTACATGGCCACTCCCAGGCCTGAAATTTTGTGTGCTAAAATCCCAGTGTTTCTAGCAATTTCCATTCTCAGTCTCTGAATTTCTCCTATTTTATTTATTCTAACACTGATGTTGCAGGTTCTAAGGCCTCCTCCAGCTCAAGATTCAGGATTTGATAGTTCCTTCAAGCTCAGACATACTCAGTTCTAAGTGTCTCCACAGATATGGCATTCTGGCTCCTCCAACCAATTCAAGTTCTGACATTCTGAACTGTGAATTCTATCCTAATTAGGAAAGTCTGTATTTGATGATCCTTGTGACCACTAACATTCTTCCCCCCAAATCATCTTGAAGCCTAGACCTAAGGGTTGTAAGGATACTTCCAAACCTGGAATTCTAGTTGCTCAGGCCACAACTTCCTAGGACCTACAAAAGATTCTTTTATTCCTTTAACCTTTTCAATTCTGTTGATTTCAGTAAACTTCCCTTCTACCTTATCATTACAATGACTTCAAAACACACATCCTATTCTTTTTAATTCCAAGGATTTAACAGCTACATCCCCAGCTTCTCCCTCCAGCTCCCATACTCCACAACCATTATCATTAAGAGCACTATCAATAGGGACTACAGGGTATAACAAGTTTTTCTTTTCTTGCTTTTTGTCCTTATTGTTTTCATGTACATGAGGGACTATCCTTTCACCTTGCAAGATTGTGTGGGTGTTTGAAGACCTGGGTTTTCATTCAAAGAACAGGGCTATCTATGCCTGATATAAAACAGATCTATATGAATAATTGAACTCTTCCCAAAAATATAATGACTCCTTGTTTTTTAAATTATCTAGTCCTTCCCCATACTTTGGCCCACTGAGCACATAACCAAGCAACCTCCTTCCCAACAATAATATTTTCTGTTCCAGAGCTGATGATTTACCATCTCCTGACACTCCCAGCTCTGACATTCTCTGCCTTCAAGGCTCCTCTGACTTTTGACATTCTGTCTTCTAAAGGTTAGGGTAGTTCTTAATGTCCCTTGTTCTAAGTATTCTCCTACTTCTGCCAATCTCTGCTCTATGTATCCTACTACTCTTGACCTTCTTTGTCCCAGGCTGCCACTGACTCTGGAAATTTCTTTCCTCAGGCTCTGTACATCTCTCATTTTCTGTGTTCTAAGGTCCCTCCCAAAACTGTTAGCACAGATTCTAGTGTCCCATCTTGATTTGGAAATTCCATGGGGCAGCTAGGTGGCACAGTGAATAGAGCTCTGGCCTTGGAGTCAGGAGGACCTGAGTTCAAATACAGCCTCAGACACTTAACACTTACTAGCTGTGTGACCCTGGGCAAGACACTTAACCCCATTGCCTACCCCCCCCAAAAAAAAGGAAATTCCACACAACTCGGATAATCCTTGTTCTAAGTGGCATCCCTTGGGAACACCTACTCTTTGAAGGACATATAACCCTATACCCCCAAATCCCAAATCGAGCCAGTTCTGAATTAGCCTCTTTAGGGGAGCCTGGTTTTGTTCTTAGAACAGACTCTGTAATTTATTGGGGTTTGACATTTAATGGTGCCATGACTCAGATTTGGACTGGGATTTTTGGGGGACACTCTTTTCACCCTGATGGTACTGGGTCTGGGTGCCCATAGGACTTTTCTCCTTAAGTCCCAGCCTTGAAGGGTGAGTGATTCTTATCCCCAAAATCCCTGCTCCTTGTCCATCAGACTCCCCATATTGGGTTGCAGTCTGTTTTTCTCCAAGTGGCTCTGGGAGCAGGGATCTAGACAGTTCTCCTGGAAGGTAAAGATCCTCTATAATTTGGCTATAAATTGTATTGTAATCTGAATTGGTTGTTTTTAGAAGGATGTAGAACCAAAGGATAACTCAGAGTAAATTGTCACGTGCTGAATTTTGACCAGTCTAATTCTAATTCTAAATTGGTTTATATTAAAAAATGAACTAAGCCTAAAAAGTCAACAATAAAATTAGATTTGTGCATACTTTGTCTTCTCAAACTGTTTCTGTCTCTGTGTGTGTTTGTGAAATGTTTCATGTTTGTAGTGAAATATTTAAAATGCAGTCAGAAAAAAAAAAAACCTTCTATGGAACTTCTAAGGTCTGTAATTAGAGAACATTGGGAAAGAACTCCCACCTTAGGCCTTCAGTGGGAGATTGAGATTCTTTTTTTTGGGGGGTCCCAACACTGGCCAAGTTGGGATACCAGAATAAAGTTAGATAATGAGTAATGGAATAAAAAAAAAATAACAAAACAAGGTGAGACTCTCCCAGAAGTTAGTGGAAGGTGGAACTAGTTAACAAGCAGCTTTCAGACTGATAAGAATCTAAACCAGGCAAGGGCTGACAGAGGGAAAAGCTGAGGGTTTGAATTCAGGTTTAATTAGATTCCAAAGCTAGAGTTTGTACTTTATGTTTAAATTAAATCTAGAAAACTGCCAATGTATCTGATATCATGGCAATGTGTTTAAAATGGAAAAAAATAAGGTTTTTTCTGTCTTTTAAGCATTAACATAATAAAAGCTGTTTGTGAAGGGTGTGGGGAAAACACAGCTCTCTTGATTTGTAAATTGTTAGGCATTAACTTCCTCCAGATTCTAAAAGGTGAAGACTAGCAGGACAATTTGGGGTAAGTATAATTTTTAATTTGGAATGTAAAGGAAAGTGGAGGTAGTCTGAGTAATGGGTTTGAAAGAATAAGAAAGCGAAATAAAGGTTTGAGCGAAAATATGAAGTTAGAAAAAGATGGTTTGGGGATAAATGGGGGTGGGGTGGGCAGCAGCAAGCCCATGTGCTCTAAGCTCCTCCTCCCCATCCTTGGATGGTTGATCTGGGTGCCTTTGTGCCAGCTTCAGATGGTTTAAGCATGCTGAGAAGATGTGAGGAAGTATTATTTTGTTTTAAGTAGAAGGACTGAAAATGAAAATTTTGTAGCTTGATTTGAAAACCAATAAAGTTATAGAGGAATTATGTCCACTTGCCTTTCAGGATAAACCTGTAGGAAGGTCTTATTGAATCTAACTTTACATAAATATTGGCTATGGTAAAGATATTGGTTATTGTGCTTTGTGATTATTACATAAAATTTTGAGATGTTTCCTTGTACCGTTCAATTAATTATTGGAGGCTCTGAAGGTTTATGCCTAGGGAAACTAGCCACACCCTGTCACTGAATCAAATTCCTTAGATCTCTTTTTGCCTGGACCAAAAGCAGCAGTTAGAATATTGGCCCAGCACATTTTAAGCTAACCTGATGATTACAGATGATTTCAAATTATAAAACTTTATATGTATTCCTAGACCACATGTCTTTTTAAGGGAATATATGAATTTATGGATCATATTTCCTTTCAAAGGGCCAAGAGTATTGGACTTTTAAAAAAGTTAAAATGTTTATCATTAGCGATTATAAATCCAGATTTGATTTGATTTAAGTCAAAATCTGTCCTGAAGCAATAAGAACAGAATCTGAGAGTGCTCTTCCTATCAGGATTAAGCACAAAAAGATATCGTTATTTAGCATTATGAAATTTATTAACTGTATGGCCCTGAGGAAGTTCTATTTACCTCAGTTTACTGTTCTGTAAGAAGATAATAGTGGAACCCACTTTCCAGGGATATTGTAAGGATCACATTATTGTAAAGTGCTTAACACAATGAATGGCATATGCTAGACATAACATTATTGTTATCCCTCTAATTTAATGTAATCGTCCCATACCTGATAACTTTGAAGCAGTTTTAAAATACCAAAAGTAGTAAGATCAATAATTTCTATATGTGATAATCTGAAAATGAAATTGATGTCATCTGAAGTTTATTGTTTGTATTATTATTGTATTTCTAAATTGTATTGTATTTCTAAAATTCTCTTAGATTGTAAAATTTGAAAGACCATTGTGAGGTAGAAATGGTGTTAAAGCAATTTTTAATCTGGATTTTGTTTCATATGAATAGGGTATTATTTTTTTAAAAAAAGGATGTGATAAAAAAATTTTAAAACAACATTTAATGAGGTATATTTGGTTATAAACAAGTAATAATAATAATACTGATATTTACTATAAGACCAGATTTTTCATTTGAAATCTTGGCTATTATGAAAATATATAAGGTGGTTTCAGGTTGTAGTTTCAACATATTAATGAAGAGATGAATGATTCTCTGTGCAAGGTGATTTAGAAATGCATTTACCTAAATTGATAATGGGTTGTTTCAAATTTTAAATACATAATAATGTGTATGGTATTGTTACATTTCTAAATTGTGTAATTTGATAAACAATTGTATCACCTATGTTGTTAGAAAAGCAATTTATCTTATAATCTAGATGTTGTTAGATTAAGAATTGTACTGTCATAAAGCAAAAAAAATGAATGGTTTAGGAAGCTATATTTTGAAGCACTGTAATTGAAGAAAGCATAACTTCCAAGTTTTGTCTATATTTTAAAGGGAAGTTTCAGCTAAAATTATTTGGTTCTCACTTATGAAAATTAAGCTTGTTAACTAAGCTATTTGGAGTTATTGTTTAAATCAAGTATTTACAAACGTATTTTTGTGAAAGGAAACTTGGTAATTATGCAAAGATAGGACCTTCTAAAATCTTGTAATTAATTTAGTTTGTTATAGTAACAGGATAAATGTAAGCTGTTTTTAAGAAAGGAAAATACTTTTATGAAGAAATGTTTTGCAAAATCTTTTGTGTGATTTTTAGAAGGCCTATTAAATTTCCATTTGCAAGTTAATTTATTGCAGTAATAATTTGATATTAATGACAATTATGTCCAAACCTACTGTGAAATTTGAGTTTCATTCCTAGATTTGTTGTGTCCTGGAACTGGCTTTAATGGGTGCTTTCTGAGAAACAAAGTCAGAGTCACCAGCTCAGTGGGATCAGAGGTCTAAGGCTAGTGATTAATACTAAAGCAGTTATTGTAATGAGTTGTAAGTGGGCAAGATCTTGCTGTTTTGATCTGAATTCATTCCATGGCCTAAACATGAGTTAAAATTAGTGTTTGAACTTATCATATGCATAAGATTGAATTCCTGAAGTATTTTATGTTATTATTTAATCAGGGACTACAGTATGTGTAGGAATGTATGCAAACTACTTAAGGCTCACCTTAAAGATGTTCTCAACCAAAGATTATAGTCACATATCTGAAACTCTGATTACTGGAATTTGCTATTCAAGACCTTATGGAACTGTTAACTGATGTTATTCTGAGTCTGACTCCAGGTATGGTTATCAAGGAATGCTATTGAGTCGCTGATCCATGATGCCAGCAACCCCATGGGGGTCCACGAACTGCAGAGGGTGTTCTCACGGGAAAGTTGGGAGAATGATTTTCGCATGAGCTGAAGTAGGATTCTCCTGACTCAATTTCCTCAATATGAATACCCCACCTGGCAGACTTAAGCCTGGCTCATTACAGTTGGCCGTCTACATAACTTCTGCCTAGAATTGACATGAAGTTGGGGAAACGTTCTCTTACTATAGTTATGTCCCTATCATTTTATGGCAATTTTCTATAATTAAAAAGTTTTGTGAGTATTAAGATCTATTAAGTAATAGGTTGATGTAATATGCAAGTATAAGATTGAGCTATTTGGCCTAGAATTTTAGAATTAAGTATTTAGCCTTGACATCTGTTACTAGTATATATTCCTGTATAAGTTAAGGTCCTTTAATTCCTCATAATGGTATGGAGATAATTAGATCACAGACTTGTGAAACCAGGATATTATTTTGCTACTTACTTAATATCATACCTGTCTCAGTTTGTTACAATTAGTTAACATTAAAAGAAGAATGACTTGTGGTCTATCTTGTAAATGCCTTAAAGGAAGCATCCACTTTAATTAGGGGTTATTTATGTGAACATGACCAGAAGTTGGAATTATTTTATTGATATGTACTGTTTTAAAATAGATCACTCAATGTATTATGTGTACATTGGAGTCCATATTTTTATAAAAGTATTCTCTTATTAATTCCTTAGTGGAATCTCATCCTCCTGATGAGAGAATGAATGTGAAGCATAAAAACTGGATTCTAATTTTCAATAACTGGGTTCTAATTTTCCTGTTTTTATTTGAGTTTCTTAAACATGACAATTGGCCAAGGTTCCAATTTTGATTTTATAATAATAGAGACATAAGGATTGAGTTAACTTTCATTATTTAACCCGGTTATTGGCAAGATAATTTAAAATTGTGGTAAGATCAATCTTGTAGGAGAGTTGGACACAAGAAAGGATCTCCACAAGAAGATGGTCTGCTGGACACTGTTTGAACAGCACTCAGATCAGAAAACTTCATCAGATGATGTCCCCTCCCAGACAGCTGTATGAGATGAGACTTCTGAGCCCTTAAAAGGACAATTTATTTATTGCTTACTTTTTCTCTTTGCTATTCACTTACTAAGGGGACTGCCCCCTTGATTTGTCAATGTGTCCATCAATTTCTCTCTCCCCTCTCCCGTATTGTTATAAGTTCTCAAAACCCCTTTATGAAATGTTGACGATATCAGTTAGTGATTAATTGAGAAGGCTACGCCTCTCATTAGAATCAGATGGGGTAATGTGAAAAATGATTTCTCTTGGTAATCTGTGTCTTGGAGACTCAGAGCTCCCTCCACCCCCAGCCTTCTGTCCAAAGTTCTTCAGAAGGACATTTCTGATAATGAGATTGCATTGAATCTTCTTATCTTGGTTAAACTCCAACCCAGGCTTGAATTGATTTTATCCTACTCAGGTCTGGGTGGAGACAGATTCCCAAGACTGGGGATGGTATTTCCTTTGATGGCAGGTGATATTGGCCCCTGTTGATTAAGTGACCTAAGTCACATACTCAAGACCTCATTTTAATATAACCTACCTCCTAGTATGTTGACCAATCATGGTTGATTAGCATCCCTTGGGAACACCTACTCTTTGAAGGGCATATAACCCTGTACCCCCAAATCCCAAATCAAGCCAGTTCTGTACTGCCCTCCTTGGAGGACCCAGTTTTGGACTGAACTCCCATGCAATGCATGTCAAGCCAGCTTGAGAGAAATTAAACTGTGGACACACGCACCTTGATTTCATTTGTCTCTTTCTTAGAACAGACTTTGTAATTTATTGGGGTTTGATATACTCTACTTCTAAATGATCTACCTCTCTCATTCTCTTCTCCATGGCTACTCCAAGTCCTGTCATTCTGTGTGGTCAAATCCCATTGCTTCTGACAATTTCCACCCTAAGCCTTGAGTCCTTCTCAACTCTAACATTCTACCTTCTAGAGCTTCAAAGATTCTGAATTCCAAATTTCTTTCTAGTACAAACATTCTAGATTCTAAGTGACCTCCCTGATCTAATATTCCAGCTTTACTTTCCATTCCAAATTAGGACTCTCTCATGCTCTTCTCCATGACTACTCCTAGGCGACTATAACATGTCTCAATCTCTTCCAGTCTTTCCTAACACTGACATTTCAGATCCTCCAGATTCAATCAGCTCTGGATTCAGGATTAGAAATTTCCTTCAGGATCAGATAATCTAGGTTCTATGGGTCCTCACCAATCTGATTTTTCTAGCTTCACTTTCCACTCCAAATTAGGACATTCAGAGGCTGGATTTACCTCCTGGCTAAGAAATTTTGCTCTCAGCCACCTCTAACCTTCCTTTTGCATGGTACCTGGAAGTCCAGACATTCAGTGTTCTAAGGACCTTCCAAGACATAATGTTTTTGGTTCTAAAGCCATATCATCCTATGATACATAAAGTTTCTTTTTTTTAAAGGGTTTTTTAAATGAATTATTATTACAATGCACATAAAATCTTTCTGATATAATGATTTTGAAACACTGACCTCAACATTATGAATCCTCAGAACTTAATAGCTTGTTTTATTTGAGGGAGGGGCAAAAATGCTCTATATTAATTATTATTAATAGTACTACCAATAGCAGTCTTTAGCAAAGAATGAACTTTGTGGAATTGCATTTATTTCAATGTGCCAAGTGTATTGGGTTTTCTGGGGATTTTTAGCTTGCTAAAAATAAGTAAGTAAAAAGTAAGCACTTCCACTAAATCCTTTTTGACGTTTTGTTCGAGGATGTGAGATTTTTGTTTTTGTTTTTTTTAACCTTGACCACTGTTTAAAATAAATTAAATAGATACTACTTATCTCATAAGAAAAATCTAAATTCTCCTTGTTTCTCAATTTTCCTAGACCTGGCCAGTATTTTTGCCCACTAAGAATATAAATGAAAAAATCCTTGCCATATATGATATTTTCCATTCTAGGGCCGCTTCTAGAGCAAACGATTTATGTTCACAGAACCCTCCCAGCTACGGCATATGGATGTTATTAGAACACTCTAGGTCTGACCTTTTGTGTGTTCTCCTTGATCTGATATCCTTTGCTCTAAATGCTCTCCTAAATCTCTCCTTCTCTCCTGTATGGCTACTCTCAGGTCTGACATTCTGTCTACTAAAATCCCATTGCTTTTAACAATTTCCTTTATCAGCCTCTGAACATTTCCCACTCTCTCTGTACTTGTCTCTCCCATCACTGACATCCCTTCTGCTACAGCCTCATTCAGATCTGGATTCTGGATTAGAAATTTCATTCAAGTTCAGATATTGTAAGTTTTAGGAGCTTTCCTCTGTCTAAAATGCTGGCTTCACTTTTCACTCCAAATTGTATTCTAAGGTTTGGGCCACCTCTAACACAACTCTTTTAAAGGTACCTAGAAACTCAGATACTCGGTGTTCCAAGGACCTTCAAAGACCTGATATTTTTGGTTAAGGCCACCCCCTACCATAATCTATAAGGATTTTTAAAAAACTTTATTTTTTGAATAATTATTACAAGGGGCATGGGTTTCATAGCTGAAATAGAAAAATAAGTAGTGCCCCTTGTAAGTCCTTCAAAACATATCACCTTGGTTTTTGTTTTATTTCAAGGAAAAACATTCTCTATTCATTATCATTAATCGTAATATGAATTTCAGTTTTTACTAAAGAAGAAACTGCATGGAATTGCATTTGTTTAGGGACACAGGTTTTAAGGGATTTTTTTGGAGCTAGCCACAAAATAGATAGTACATTCACCATACCCCTTTGAAGATGTAGTTAAATGATCTCATATGAAAAAATCTACCTTCTTTTTAAAATTACCTAGACCTGGTCAATATTTTGGCCATTAATAATATATATATATATGAAAATAATTCTTTGGTATTCATATTTTCCATTCTAGGACCCTTCCAGAGCCCACCCTGCAATGGCCTATGGCAGTTTGTAGGACATACTAGGTCTGACCTTTTGTGTTCTAAGATCTCTTTTGCTCTGATGACCCTTCTTCTGAGTGCTCTCCTACCTCTCTCATTCCCTTGTCCCTGGGTCCCCCCGGGCCTGACATTCAGTGAGCTAAAATCCCACTGTTTCTGCCCATTTCTCTTCTCAGCCTCTGAACATATACTCTCTCTGTTTTAGTCCCTCCTAGCACTGACATGCCAGCTCCTATAGCTTCATCCTTCTTCAGATTCCAGATTAGAAATTTCTGTCAAGTTCAGACATTTTGAGTATTACAAACTCTCTCACTTCTAATACTCTGGCTTCACTTTCCACACAAAATGAATACAATCAGAGGATGGACTTGTCTCCTAGCTAGGAAATTCTGTATTGTATACTTTTGGCCACCTTCAATTTTCCTCTTCAAAAGGTTCCTCAGGGCAGCTAGGTGGCGCAGTGGATAGAGCACTGGCCCTGAAGTCAGGACAACCTGAGTTCAAATCCGGCCTCAGACCAAACACTTGACACATTACTAGCTGTGTGACCTCAGGCAAGTCACTTAACCCCAATTGCCTCACCAAAAAAAAAAAAAAAAAGGTTCCTCAAAGTACTCCCTAATAATCAATGTTCTAAGGGCATTCCTAGCTCTGACATTTTTGGTTTAAGGCTTCAAACCCTTCTATGATTTATTTTTTCCACCTTTTTATTTCCATGATTATTATTACAATGCACGTGGATCTACTGATATTGAAACATAAGTCCCATCCTTTATAATGCCTCTTTATGGAACACCTGATTTTTATGGCCAGAAAGACTCTATATTCATTATTATTAATATAAGTATCAGTGACAGTCTTTACCAAAGAATGAACTGCATCTAATTGCATTTGTTTCAGTGTGCAGATTTTAGGGGCTGCAGTTTGGCTGAAAAATAAGCAGGACTGTCACCATACCCTTTAAGTTGTGTGGTTAAAGATGTGAGATTTTAAAAAAAAATCAGCACTACGTAATATAAATTAAATTGGAATAAATGATTGCTCTCATAAGAAAAATCTATCTTCTTGTTTTTTAAATTATCTAGAACTGACTAATATTTTGGTCCACTGATATCTGGTCTTCTAAGGACTCTTCAATCTCTCTCATGCTCTTCTCTATGGCTACTCTTAAGCCTGACATCCTGTATACTCAATTCCTACTATTTCTATTTCCATTTTCAGCTTCTGAATATCTCCCAGTTTTTCTGTTCTCATCACTAGTCGTGTAAAGCATATTTACCTAATAGCTATATTTCAAAAGAAGAAAAAAAGCAAGAAAAATAAAGTAAGTGAAAAAATTATGTTTCAATCTGCACCCAGAATTCATCAGCTCTCTCTCTCTCTGGATATGAATAGGATTTTTTTCTCATGAGTCCTTTGGAATTGTCTTGGATCATTGTAGTGATCATCCTTACAACACTGCTGTTATTATGTATAATGTTCATCTGGTTCTGCTCATTTCACTTTGCATCAAATCACATGAGTCCTCCCAAGTTTTTCTGAAACCATTCTCCCTTGTTATTTCTTACAGCACAATAGTATTCTATTACATAGGGCAGCTAGGTGGAACAGTAGATAGAGGGCTGGGCTGGGAGTCAAGAAGACCCCCATTCAAATCTGGATTCAGACATTTACTAGCTGTGTGACCCTGGGTAAGTTACTTAACCCTGTTTGCCTCAGTTTTCTCATCTGTAAAATGAACTAGAGAAGGAAATGGCAAACCACTCCAGTATCTTTGTCAAGAAAACCCTAATTGGGGTCATGAAGAGTTGGATATGACTGAAAATAACTGAACAACAACAACAAATTCCATTGTAATCATAAACCACATCTTGTTCAGCCATTCCCCAAATGATGGGTATCCCCTCAATTTTAAATTCTTTGCCACCACAAATAGAGCTCCTATAAATATTTTTGTACACAGAAGTCCTTTTCCTTTGATCTCTTTGGGATTACAGACCTAGTAGTGGTATTGCTGGGTCAAAGGGTACGTACACTTATATCTCTTTGGGTATAGTTCCAATTGTTCTCCAGATTAGTTGGACCAGATCACAACTCTACCAACAGTGCCTTAGTGTACCTATTTTTCTAGCCCTCTCCTATCTGTTATTCTGGCTTCAATTTCCCTTCCAAATTCAGAGGCAGCACTTACCTCCTAGCTAGTAAATTCCCTATTCTAAGCTTTCCCACCTCCAATATTGCCCCGTGAAAGGTACCTTGGAAGCACACCATTACATTCAAAGTTCTAAGGACTTTCCCAGTTCAAACATATTTTGTTTGAGGGCCTCATTCTGATGTGGTCTAGAAGCAACTAAAAAAAATATTTGGATGGTATTAGCATGCACATGTATCTTGCCTATATAATGGTTTCAAAGTATTAGCATTGCCCTTTTGAAATCCTTGATAATGACACCTGGTTTATTAGCCAAACAAACTCTATATTGTTTATCATAAATGTAATAACCATAGCAGTCTTTACCAAAGGAGGAAATTCATGGAATTGAATTTAATTGTACCCAAAAGGTGTTTTGGGTTTTGGGAGTTTTGTTTTCCTAGTTAAAAAATAGATAGTACTTTCACCAGACTCTTTAAGATATATGGTTGAGGATATGAGTTTTTTTTAAAGTATCACTGCTGCATAATATCAATTAAATTGGAAGTAATGATTGATCTCACATGAAAAAATCTATATTTTTTAATTAAATAGAACAGGCTAATATTTGGGTCCAGTAAGAATATATATGGAAATAAATCTTGGTCATTTATGAGATTTTGCATTCTAAGGTTCCTTCCAGAGCAGATGATTGATGTTTTCAGAGCTCTTCAACCTATGGTGTTTTTTAGGATACTCCAAAATCTGACCTTGTGTGTTCTAATGGGCTTTTCTCCCTCTGATATCCTTTCTTCTAAATATTTTATTCTCTTCTTCATAGATACTCTCAAGCCTGACATTTTGTTTGATAAAATCCTTCTGACAATTTCCATTCTCAGGCTCTGAACATCTCCCACTCTTTCTGTTTGTCTCCCCCAACAGTGACATTCTAGCTCCTATAGCCTCATCCAGTTCCAGATTCTGAATTTGAAATTTCTTTAAAGCTCAGACATTCTAGGTTCTAAGTGCTCTCCTTGAACTAATATTCCAGCTGTACTTTTCATTCCAAATTGGGACATTCAAAAGTAGGAATTATCCCCTAGCTAGGAAATTCTGAATGCTAAGCTCTCAGCAACCTCCAGTATTCTCCCTTGTAAGGCATCTAGAAGCATTCTAGAACATTCAATGATCTATGGACCTTCTCAACTCAGACACATTTTGTTATATATATATTTATTTATTTACTTTTTCAACATTCACTTTCATAAGATTTTTGAGTTCCAATTTTTTTTCTCTCTTCCTCCCTCCCCTACCCCTTCCTCAAGATGGCAAGCAATCTGATATAGGCTATACACATACAATCATATTAAACATGTTTCCACATTAGTAATGTTGTGAAAGAAGAATCAGAACAAAAGGGGAAAACCATGAGAAAGTAAAAAACAAAAAAACAACAAAAAAGTGAAAATAGTATGCTTTGATCTGAATTCAGACTCCATGGTTCTTTCTCTGGATGTGGATAACATTTTCCATCATGAGTCTTTTGGAGTTGTCTTAGATCATTGTATTGCTGAAAAGAGCTAAGTCTACCAAAGTTGGTCATTGTACAACGTTGGTGTTACTGTGTACCATGTTCTCCTGGTTCTGCTCACTTGACTCAGCCTCAGTTCATGTAAATCTTTCCAAGATTTTCTGAAATCTGCCTGCTCATCATTTCTTAAGGAACAATAGTATTACATTACATTCATATACCACAACTTGTTTAGCTATTCCCCAATTGATGGGCATCCTCTCAATTTCTAATTCTTTGCCAACACAAAAAGAGCTGCTATAAATATTTTTGTATATGTGGGTCTTTTCCCCTTTTTTTATGATCTCTTTGAGATACAGACCTAGTAGTGGTATTACTGGATCAAAAGGTATGCACAGTTTTATAGATCTCTGGGCATAGTTCCAAATGGCTCTACAGAATGGTTGGATCAGTTCGCAACTCCACCAACAATGCATTAGTGTTCCAATTTTCCCACATCTTCTCCAACATTTATCATTTTCCTTTTTTTTTGTCATATTAGCCAATCAGATAGGTGTGAAGTGGTACCTCAGAGTTGTTTTAATTTGAATTTCTCTAATCAATAGTGATTTAGAGCATTTTTTTATATGACTATAGATAACTTTAATTTCTTCATATGAAAGCTGCCTCTTCATATTCTTTGACAATTTATCAATTGGGGAATGATTTGTATTCTTATAAATTTGACTCCATTCTCTATATATTTTAGAAACAAGGCCTTTATCAGTGACACTGGCTGTAAAATTCTTTCCCAGCTTTCTGCTTTCCTTCTAATCTTGGTTGCATTGGCTTTGTGCAAATCCTTTTTAATTTAATGTAATCAAAATTATCCATTTTGCATTTCATAATATTCTCTGTCTCTTATTTGGTCATGAATTTTT
Organism: Vombatus ursinus; assembly: GCF_900497805.2. NCBI lineage: Eukaryota > Metazoa > Chordata > Mammalia > Diprotodontia > Vombatidae > Vombatus > Vombatus ursinus. The sequence goes on along the minus strand of NW_020954664.1, from coordinate 165,647 downwards.
CCTTCTTCATTGAACTGATAGGTAAACTATTCCTTGCTCTCCTAATTTTCTTATGCTATCACCCTTTACAGCTAAATCATGTATCCATTTTGACCTTATCTTCGAATACAGTGTAAGATGTCAGTCTATGCCTAGTTTCTACCACACTATTTTCCAGTTTTCCCAGCAGTTTTTGTCAAATAGTGAGTTCTTATCCCAGAAACTGGAGTCTTTGGGTTTATCAAATAGTAGATCACCATAGTCATTGACTACTGTGTCTTATATATCTAACCTATTCCACTGATCCACACTCTATTTCTTAGCCAGTACCAAATGGTTTTGATGATTGCTACTTCATAATACAATTTTTGATCCAGTACAGCTAAGCCACTTTCCCTTGCATTTCTTTTCATTAATTCCCTTGATAATCTGAACCTTTTGTTCTTCCAGATGAATTTTGTTATTATTTTTTCTAGCTCTATAAAATAATCTTTTGGTACTTTGATTGGTATGGCACTGAACAAGTAAATTAATTTAGGTAGAATTGTCATTTTTATTATATTAGCTCTGAATACCCATGAGCAAGTGATATTTTTCTAATTATTTAGATCTGACTTTATTTATGTTAAAAGTATTTTGTAATTGTGTTCATATAGTTCCTGGGTTTGTCTTAGCAGAGAGACTCCCAAATATATTATATTGTTTATAGTTACTTTAAATGGAATTTTTCTTTCTATCTCTTGCTGTTGGGCATTGTTAGTAATATGTAGAAATGCTGATGATTTGTGTGGGTTTATTTTCTATCCTGCAACTTTGCTATAGTTGTTAATTATTTCAAGTAGCTTTTTAGTTGATTTTCTAGGGTTTTCTAAGTGAACCATCATGTCATCTGCAAAGAGTGATGGCTTTGTTTCTTCATTGCCTATTTTAATTCCTTCCATTTCTTTTTCTTCTCTATTTTAAGGAAAACTCCACTTATTCTTATGTTCTCTAGTGTTTTTAATAAGAATGGGTGCTGTATTTTTTCAAAAGCTTTTTCTGCATCTATTGAGATAATCATATGATTTCTGATAATTTTGTTATTGATATGTTCAATTATGCTAATAGTTTTCCTAATATTGAACCAGCCCTGCATTCCTGGCACACATCCCACCTGGTCATAATGTATTATCCTCGTGATAAGTTGCTGTACTCTCTTTGCTAAAATTTTAATTAAAATTTTTGCATCAATATTCATTAGGGAAATGGTTCTATAATTTTCTTTCTCTGACTCTTCCTGATTTAGGTATCAGCACCATATTTGTATCACAAAAAGAACTTGGTAGGATTCCTTCTTTGCCTATTTTCTCAAATAGTTTATATAGTATTGTAATTAATTGTTCTTTGAATGTTTGGTAGAATTCACTTGTAAATTCATCTGGCCCTGGAGATTTTTTTCTTAGGGAGTTCATTGATGGCATGTTCAGTTATTTTTTTTTCTGAAATGGGGTTAAGTGTTTTATTTCCTTTTCTGTTAAACTGGGCAATTTATGTTTTGTAAATATTCATCCATTTCACTTAGATTGTCAGATTTATTGGCATAAAGTTGGGCAAAACAACTCCCTATTATTGTTTTAATAATTTCCTCTTCATTGGTGGTGAATTTACCCTTTTTATTTTTGATACTAGTAATTTGGTTTTCTTCTTTCTTTTTTTATTTTATTTTTTTCTTTTTAAAATTTTTTTTTGCTTTTTGGTGAGGCAGTCGGGGTTAAGTGACTTGCCCCAGGTCACACAGCTAGTAAGTGTCATGTGTCTGAGGCCAGATTTGAACTCAGGTCCTCCTCACTGCAAGGCCGGGACTCTATCTACTGCACCACCTAGCTGCCCACAAATATTTCCATGAAGATTTTTTTCTTTTTTTTTTGGCTAGGCAATGGGGTTAAGTGACTTGCCCAGGGTTACATAGCTAGGAAGTGTTATGTGTCTGAGTCTGCATTTGAACTCGGGTCCTCCTGAATCCAGGGTCAGTACTCTATCCACTTTGCCACCTAACTGTCCCTCTTCTTTCTTCTTTTTAAAATCAAATTAACCAAAGGTTTATCTATTTTATTTCATAAAATAAAAAATATTTTATTTCATAAAATAAAAATAAAAAATTTCATATTTTTTTTCATAAAACCAACTCTTAGTTTTATTTGTTGTTTCAATAATTTTCTTAATTTCAATTTTATTAACTTCTCCTTTGATTTCTAGAATTTCTAATTTGGTATTTAATTGGGGATTTAAAATTTGTTCTTTTTCTAACTTTTTAGTTGCACGTCCAATTCATTGATATCTTCTTTCTCTATTTTATTTATGTAAGCATTGAGAGATATAAAATTTCTCCTAAGGACTGCTTTGGTTGCATCCCATAAGTTTTGGTATATTGTCTCATTATTGTCATTCTCTTTGATGGAATTATTGCTTCTATAATTTGTTGTTCTACCCACTTATTCTTTAGGATTAGATTATTTAGTTTCCAATTAGTTTTTAGTCTATTTTTTCCATGGCCCTTTATTACACTTAATTTTTATTGCATCATGATCTGAAAAGGATGCATTTAATAGTTCTACCTTTTTGCATTGGATTGTGAGGTTTTTATGACATAATACATGGTCAATTTTTGTGTAGGTGTCATGTACCACTGAGAAAAAAGGTATATTCCTTTCTATCCTCATTTGGTTTTCTCCAGAGGTCTATCATATCTAACTTTTCTAAAAATTTATTTACCTCCTTAACTTCTTTCTTATTTATTTTATGGTTAGATTTATCTAGTTCTGAAAGGGAGAGGTTAAGGTCCCCTACTATTATAGTTTTGTTGTCCATTTCTTCCTGTAACTCACTTAACTTCTCCTCTAAGAATCTGGATGCTATATCACTTGGTGAATGTATGTTTAGTATTGATATTACTTCATTGTCTATGGTACCTTTTAGCAGGATGTAGTTTCCTTCCTTATCTCTTTTAATTAGATCTATTTTTGCTTTTGCTTTGTCTGAGATCAGGATTGCTACCCCTGCTTTTTTCACTTCAGCTGAAGCATAATATATTCTCCTCCAGCTTTTACCCTTATTCTGTGTGTATCTCTCTGCTTCAAATGTGTTTCTTGTAAACAACATATTTAGGAATCTGGTTTTTAATCCACTCTGCTATCCATTTCCATTTTATGGGAGAGTTCATCTAATTCACATTCACAGTTATGATTTCTAACTATCTTTCTCTCCACCCTACTTCCACTCCCCAACCCCGTTTATACTTTTCTCTCTCCTTTCACTCCTCACCAGTGTTCTGCTTCTGACCACAGCCTCCCTCAATCTGCCCTCCCTTTTCTTTCCCCTTTCTCCTCCTACTTCCCTATAAAGTAAGTTAGATTTCTATAACCAAACTGAATGTATATGTTATTCCCTCTTTGAGCCAAATCTGATGAGAGTAAGGTTAGTACAATGCTAGCCCTGCCCCCCGCCTTCTTTCCCTCTCCTCTAATAGGTCTTTGTTCCTCTTCATGTGAGGTAATTTGCCCTTTTTGCTTCCCCCTTTCTTCTTCTCCCAGTACAATCCTTTTTTTCACCCATTAATTAATATTTTTTATCATCACATCAATGTCAACTTATACCCACACCCTCTGTCTATATATACCCCTTCCAAGTACCCTAATAAAGATACAATTCTCAAGAGTTACAAGTATCATCTTCCCATTTAGGGATGTAAACAATTTAACCTTATTGAGTAACATGGTTTTTTCTTTACTATTTACCTTTTTGTGCTTCTCTTGAGCCTTGTAATTGAAGATCATATTTTCTGTTCAGCTCTGGTTTTTTTAATCAAGAATGATTGAAAGTCCCCTATTTCATTGCAAATCCATCTTTTCCCTTGAAAGGTTATGCTCATTTTTGCTAGATAGTTGGTTCTTGGTTGTAATCCAAGCTCCTTTGCCTTCCAGAATATCATGTTCCAGGTCCTCCAATCCTTAAATGTAGAAGCTGCAAGGTCCTGCATAATCCTGACTGTGATTCCACGGTATTTAAATTGTTTCTTTCTGGCTGCTTGCAATATTTTCTCCTTGACTTGGTAGTTCTGGAATTTGGCTACAATATTCTTTGGAGTTTTCATTTTGGGATCTCTTTCAGGAGGTGATCAGTGGATTCTTCAAATGACTATTTTACCCTCTGCTTCTAAGATATCAGAGCAGTTTTCCTTGTTAATTTCTTGAAAGATGTTGTTGAAGCCTTTTTTGTTTTTGATCATGGCTTTCAGATAGTCCAATAATTTTTAAATTATCTCT